>NW_003803772.1:20762-275434 GCF_000255335.2 Galendromus occidentalis
CCCCCCCCCCTCCCCGCATATACGAACCGATTAATCCGCGTCAGCCCGTTCTCCGCTCCGCCGTACGTCGGAACGTCTCCGTGGTACGGCGTGAATCGAGTAGAATGGAGACTGTCATGATAGTAAGCCGCGAGAGCGTACCAGTTTCGCCAGCCGCCTGTTGATGGCATCGGACAATGCGGGTCGTAGAAAGTGTTCTGGAGGAATGTGGTCGAGTGTGCCGACCCACGGACTCCTACGGAGAGTCACAGCACTCCACCCAAATGCACTGAGACACGACATTCTGTGCAACACGTTGGAGAGGTCCCTCGCTCTAAGGCTATTCAATAGATGACTTGTTGTTGCTTGATTCGTTTTGCCGGACCCTACTATTAAGAAAAACCTCCATTTCCCGCCTGATCTAATCCCGCGGCGGCCGATAATTTGGCGGCCGACTTTCAGAGGAGAAAGCGAAAATAGCACAGCTCAGGGAAGACTCTCCGACTCTATTGCATTACGAGTTTACGCGAGAGAGGGAAAAAATGAATGTCTCCCGTGGACCTGAATCATCGCCCACTATCACGGTGGGCGAATCGAATCAGCGCACGGACAGCCGCCTATTCAGAAATTCATTCCCCGTAGCTCAGTCGGATCTGCTCGCTCTCCGAGAATCAGCTCGTTTGCTTGAAGTCAGAAACGAGACCTTGTTGAAGAGTTCCGGAGGATGACTCGTGTCGGTGAGCTTGTCAAAACGTACGCAGGCCGGATGAGGAGATGTCAAACCGATGCCTCCCACGTCCACCTATCGCTGAGGATATTCTTGTCGTCGCCGCCGCCGAGCACCGACGCTGATTCCTTGGTCTGCGGGACATTTCTGGCGAGCGACAGGAGAAGTTACAGCGGTCATAAATTGGATCGCATCTATTCGGTGTCGTCTAGTTGATATTTACCGAGGTGTTGTCGTTGCGAGCGAGAATATATAGAGGGGATCAGGCGAGTGGGCGAGGTTCGGATGCTTAACGCAGTTTCGTTCGAATGGACCTTTCATGAGAACAAAACGAAATGAGGAACAGGAGATTAGGTGAGCGCGGCTAACATTTGCGTAGGCTATCCGTGACTACGGAATGGATTAGCAATAAACAATGAAGTCGCTGCCCAGTCGGCTACCTGCCCAGCCAACAGGTGGACAACTGGTCTGTGAATAGAATGGAATAAGATTGCCCAGACACAGCATACACGTATCCATAGACGCTTGTATGCGGACACTCCTTGTGCCCAGAGCGCTCAGAACACCGCCGTATCTCTCTAATCGCGGCCGCTATTTCGCTCGAAGAAAATTCCACTTAGGGTTTCCATTCTACTCGGAGAAAGGAAAACACGTCCGGGAAGTCGACGACGACGACGTCGACTTCCGCCGTCCCTCTCATTGTTCTAAAGGGCGTTTGCGTAATTCATCAGATTAGGCGCCTCAGAGGAGAAGCCGAGAGTGAAATAATTCTCCGTGCGGCTGGCGGCCGGAGATCCCGAATCTGGAGATGAATACTCGAAGAGTGACGAAACGCTTGACGGCGGCGATCTAGAACTTGGTTACAAAAACTCAAGGACTCTTTAATTTGAGATTTTTAAGAAAAATACTCGGAGAAAACTGCGCTGGCGGTCGGCCTCCAGAATTATCTTGATTGTCGTCGGGAACGACCGTCTCTTGATCTGAGATCCCGATTTCGTTTCGACACAGCACCTGCGGGCCAGAACTCCATTCAATGGCGGCAGACCGATCGCAGAATTCGAGAGCAAGTGGTGAAATGTCGCGCCGGATCCGCTTTGTTGTGGCCCGCCCGCTCTCTCACTTACTTAGTAGTAAAATCCTTCCCATTGATGACGTCATTCGGAGGATTTTCTTGGGGTCCGCTTCTATCAATGGAAGGAGTGATGATGATGACGACGACGACGACGACGTTAGAGACCAGCCGAGAATGCGAGCGTTGTAGCCGTGTTGGACCATTGCCAGAAGAGTCGGCGGCCAGCTCCGCCAATGAATGATCGTAATGCAGCGTAGGAGAACAGACACCGAGCCAGCAACTCGCGCAGCAACAGCCGCGCTTGCGTCTCCTGTCGCACGGAGAATTCGAGCGAACTCGATCGTCGACGACTAGGAAATTCGGGCCCGGGAGGGCAGGACAACGACTTTGAGCTCGGGCCTGAAACAAGGCGTCGAAAACTCATCGATGCGCTTGAGTGGGTTCGAGCAGGAAGTGCCCGTCGCGTAGGCGAAGGATTGGACTCTGTGGGGAGTTCGCTGCTCTGACACGGATCTCATCACGCGCGTGTGAGGTTTCCGATTTCGGATGGAAGATCGTGACGCCCCTCGCGGCTCACCTCCGACTCGAAGATCATAGACGAAGGCACTCGATTTTTGATCTGGGCTTCGGAAATATCGGGAATCGGGTCCAACACGACTTCTTGCGGACCGCGACTGCTCCCATTGGCGAAATATCTTCCAAAATATGCAACCGACTCCAGCGGAACGGGCTGCGCTCTGAAATGGTTCTGACTAACACTTTTTTTCCACGGAGCTCTCTCGCTCATTCGAGCCGGCTCGACTGTTGGGGCCACTCCGAGGAGCGCGTTTCATTGTTGAACGCGCCATTCATGCAAAATGACCGCGTAACAAAGGACCAAAGGACTCGCGCGGGAATTAGTTTCCCCTAAACGATCGCGAGGAGCGCTGTGTGGCTAACGCCGGGGGCCACGCACTCGGGGCAAATGGAACGGGGGCGCTTCAAAATTTCCCTTAATGATTTGAGACGACATTGAAGTCCGTCGCTCACAATGGAGTCCATGAATGATGGAGGAAGTCGGCGCACATCGGCGGCGTTTCCATTTATCTTTGAGCTTATCGCGTCGATGTACAACAATTGCCGACCTTTGACAACGATCGCTCTCACAGCTTCACTCAATGACTCGCGTGAGACGACCGAGCCTTGCGGGGAATATGTGCCGCTACGTGTCGAGGTTTTAATGCGGGGCGACCTTCCGTGACTCGGATTCTCAGGCTGCTTTAACCCCGCTCTTCAAGCCGACAAGATGCCGTTTCGTGTGTCTGGAAGCAGACGAGTCTCGGGGTAACATTATGCTATAAGGCTCGAAATAGATTCCATCCGGCGGATCCTACGATCAGGAGCGCTCGTGCGCTTTCCACGAAGACGGGAACAGAGCAGCTGAAGCGATTGTTCGATATTTACGCAATATCGAAAGGAAAAGCCTCGGGAGCCGAGGCGGAAGAGACTCTGACCGGGATGAATGACATTCAATCGAGGAAACCGATTCAAATGTAATGCGTTTCCCCCGCTCCCATGAAGTTTCCAGGACCTCACGGAATTCCCGCGATGTTCGGTTTTCCTCATTATCGAATCCCGGGCGTTCCACTCGCGGCCAGACGTGGCAGCGAGAGGCCGGTGGAGGCATGTCTGGGAAGGCCCCGATCCGAGGTCGAGTCCGAAGAAGCTAAACAGACGAGCGCTGGACAGTTTATCGTTCTGACATTCGGAACTTCGAAAGTTCAGTTCTCCCCGTGTGGCTGGAACGATTCTCACAACGAGCCGTGAGTCCGAGATCGACATTGTTGGGCTCGCATTCACATCCTCTGGCCGGGGGGGATGGGGGGAGGGACATCGACACAGCTCGATCGGTACTGTGTCCGTCTCTTCCTCAGACTTATCTCAAAATAACATGAAGTTCTGAGTTGAGCTAGGACCAACGATTATTTGGCGTGCCCTGAAAAGTGACGCAGCGATCCTGACTGAGTGAGTGAGAGGAATCGTTTCGAGAAGAGCTCCGAATCGGTTTCCTTCTGCATCGTAGCGCGGCTATTGAGCGAAGAAGAAGCCTTTGCACGGCATCCCCCTCGCCCTCCTTGTCCGCTTCTTCGTGCGTAAGTCGTCGTTCGACAGAGTACGTCGACCCCTTGTTTGTGGCGGATACACTGATTGTTTGCGGTGGAAATGATAAACGAGCAGAGCAACAGGTTGCGTTTTTAATTTCGTGGATAGTTACGAGCGAGGAGCAGTCTTAGGCAAGCATTTGCGAATCGTGGCACCTCGGCGTGTGCGACCTCGGGCACGCCACCGGTTCGTCCCACCGAACCGCTCCTGCGACCAATCGTGATAATTTGTCGAAAACCAGTAAATACGTTGCTTTAAATAGACGCCGTGTTCGGCCTTGTGCCCGGCGCCACCCCCTCCGCCCCGTGATCGCTGACAGAACGTGGCCTTTGCGACCCGCGACCATGGTGATGGCGCAGCTGTCAATGCTGCTGATATCGATGTGGCGCAATTTTACTGACTGGGCATGATGATATATTGAAGTGTTGATGAAGTTGAAGATTGTACTTTCACTGGACGGCTTGTCGCACTCTGTAGGAGGAGGGTCCATTCAGCCGCTATAGTAAAGACGTCACTCGGGAGGCGGGGCTTCCTATTGCGCTACGGGTAACGGATACCCTGCGGCAGGTCTCACCGCTACATTCCCGCTTGGCGTAGCTGGCCTGCTGCTGCTGCTGCTGCCACCGTCGCCGCCGCACTACAGGGATACGAAGGACTGCGCAGAGAACGGGCGAGAGAACGTGCAGCAGCTAAAAATAGAAGCAGTTGGACCCTTCCTCAATCGTCGTCGTCTATATATGGACTCTGATTCAGGGCTTTAGTTCGCTATGGGCCTTTATTCCTGACTGCCTAGTTGCCCTGCGTGTCTGCTTGCCAGCTAGCCGGCTCGCTGGCTGGCTGGCCTGACCAGCGACCCGCCAGCGAGCCCAGCAAGCCGGCCTGCCTGCCTCTTGCCGCTATCGCCGCCGCCGCTGCCGCCGCCGTCTGCTTGCCTTCCTTCTCCGTTTTCGGGTCAGGCTAAAACGGGATTCGGCGAGCACGGCGCGTAACTGCGGCGCGTTCCGGACGTTCTGTGGTGTGGGCTCGGCGTGAAAGATGCACGGATCGCTCCGCTCTCTGCGATTCCGCCGACCCCCATTTTTTTGGAGTAAACGGCTTAAATGCCCACACTCGGCTACGGTCGGACGGATTGGGCACGTGTGCTCAGTTACGGGGGGCGGGGGCGCGCAAAACGCAGATAGATCGTATCCTGGAAGTAAGCAAACGAGCTCCGTCGGTAATCGGAATATAGGTACATTTCGAGCAGGCTGAATGTTTGTTCTGTTATCTGTTATTGCAAAGGTTACGATCATTTTTCACGGCAAGCCGCGCTTCCCCATCCCATGCTGGATCAGGGATAGCTCCTCCAGGCTGGAGTCCTCGCTCGGGCTGCGGAACTCTTTTTCCTTGAGGCTGCGGTCTGGGACCGCAGATGAAGTCTGCGAGATCACGTGATTGCACGTAACCTTTATCAAAATTCGCACTTCGCGGACGGAGCCGATCCCTTCTCACGAGATCAAAGCCGGGAAGCCCCGGGCAAGTGGGAATCGCGGCGATCCGAAAGGTCTGTGAGGTATCCGCCGATATCGCTCCGGACAACGGAGTTCCCATGGATTTTCAGGGTTCTCATGTTTTTTTCAATCGAGCTCTAAAGGCGAGTAGTCCGCTATCCGTATCTCAGCGAGAGTCCGAATTATTTTTGTTCGCGGAGGATCGGCGGCCTCGTAGGATTCGTACTCGAATGATTTCACCACTGTCGTGGATCGAAGTTCGCGCTGCCGAGAAGATCGATCCGACCGCGTCGACACTGATACAGTTGTCGTGTTGCAATCATCGTAGAGTCGCAAGCTCACCCATCCGGAAAATTCCTACATCGTCCGCTCGAAATTCTCTATCACCGCGATTCCGAGCATTGGATCGCGGTTCACCCTCACCCTATGGTAGATCTGACGATTGATAATAATAATATGAGGAGGAATGTGATAGATCTTCATGTCGACGGAGAGAAATTGAGAGCCAGACCAGTATCTGCGACTTGTCTCGCATGGAAGCCGATCCGGATCAGGTCTACGATCGGGCAGCCCGATATGTTCAACTGCAACGCTGAGCAGGCTCGAGCAATGTGATGAGGATAATCCGTCCCCTGATTAGGTCCTAACGGATACACAGATCAAATCGCAAGCGAATGTTCAAGTGGAACTCATGTGGAGAGAGCTTCCGTCAATAAGATCGATCCGGGATCGATCGACACAGCTAAAAATATCTCATTCGATCCTGCGGAAATATGATCCCGCATCCCCTCACAGACGGGTATGTTGATTTCCACGTGTATTCCATCGGAGCATTCGGAAACAAGACGTAATGGAAGCGGCTCAATTGCCTCGCTGACCTTTGGACAATGAGCCGGGAACAATTTTACTACTTCAGAAAATGAATAATGCCGTGCTGTGCTCGAAGTCGGGAATCCGATGGGGAATCCGCATCACAGATTATTTTTGACAGTGACCGTCGAGGGACGGTCGGGGCTCCGCGCGTCCCCTGCCGACGTAAGTCGGTTCAACCTGCGAACTGTGATGCCCACTTCGAGTCTTCCGTGCGAGGCTTCCACGCGGAAACTTTATTCGCGGCGAAAGACGTGAATCGAATGTGGGCTCATGGACTTGAATTGGGCCGCAGATGCAACCATTTTCTGAATCTGATTTTGAAAATCAGAAATGTTACAGCGTGCCAACCTCGGAAATCAGAGGTCGGCTCTCATCGGCGTCAATTTCACCGCTCCGTAAAAAAAAGTATCCTCTCTCGCCAGATATTTTCCGAGCTGTCTTCCGACAAAGTCTCGAGGCTCCGTGAAAGCCAACGGACGGGTGATGCGTGATGTTATCTATACTTCATTATCAATTCGAATGAGTTCCCGATGCAAGATTAAATGATACGCTTCGACACGTATCAGGAAATCTCCTCAAGGGTCATTTCTGCAGCCGATTGGGGTGCGGGCTATTCGATCGCGGAAGCAGAATACAACCGCTTCTTCGCAGTGCGTTACTGGAATAAGAATCCCACCGAAAACTGTGGCGTAACTCGAAAGTCACGAGGAGGAGTCTATTCAACACCCAAATTCTGAACAAACAGGCGCCGCATCGGATGCTCGCTGGCTAGAGGACGAACTGAAGAAATTTAGGCTTACTGCCATTCCATATAGGACCGTCCGCAATATCTGTTCAATTTCATCATGCTCCATTTCGAGCGAGTTCAATCGATTCTGAAGATATAATCTATCGTGCCGTAATGCGAGCGACAACGTAATCGGCAACTTTTAGCATTGGAGAGGCTCGAAGACAAGATCAGAAAAGATTCGGAAACCTGTAAATGCGGTTTCGATCACGTGTCGTTGATAAATTTACCCGACATTATTTCGAGAAGCTCCGTGTTGCGAAGCGATGAAGTTGAGCCAACTATCAGTGGATGCGCTGCTGACTCTCGCGCCCTGTGAAAAAAAAATCGTGGAACTTATCCCGGCGCTAATCAGCCTAAAGCTCCTGACTGAATCCTAGGGTCGGGTGGCACGGGCGGCGCTTCCCTGGTGCTTAGGTCGGAGAACCCTAGGGAGCGGTCCAGCTTCCGGTACTTTTCCACCGGCAAGAGAGGTTTCCAGGAGGAATAATCTGTACGAAGAGACGATAGGATGCCTCGCAATACCTTTCCCGGAGCCTGTCTCGAGTTTGACTGCAGACTCTCTAGGGTCTGAAGTTCGCAGTTGCCGACACCTGTCGGTCTCCTAGGAGCTGACTTGAGATTCTGATGTTCCAATCGAACTTCCGGTCTTACGAAAAACTTACGGAGACTCCGGCCCGTCTTCAGCTCCGAACCTCTCACTGGAGGACCGTACGCGTTGAGTGCGAATGCCCGTCGCGATAATACGGAAAATGTGTCGGAGCATCGAAGCGGCCAAATTCTCATGGCGGGACCGCTCGCTTAGAAGAAGGCATCGGCAATCTCATGAGAAATCTGAGTGACTCCACAGATCGGTTTTTCCTCATGGCAAAGGAAAATTTACTCGTCAAGATAAGATTGGAAAAGTTGGAGCCAGTTGGATTCGGAAGCTGCTCGGGCGGAGTTCGCACCGAGCTTGGTGCGAACTCGTCTCGTTGGGAAATCCTTCAGGCCGGGGCCAAAGTTGATGGGAGATGGGAGAATGTCCGATGGAAACGTTCCCCGGTAAATCATTCATGGGATTGGAAAACCCACAAGAATGCTCGCGACGAGCGACCCCTTGAGTCAAAAAGTCCGCTCTGTGGGGACTTGTTGATTCGGCAGAGCTTCGTGTTGCGCCTACTGGGTAGATATGATCTAGGATCGATATGCCTATTGTGGAGAATTTCGTCTCCGTGAGTTTTGCAAACATTGCTCGACGCAGAGTTCGCGATAACCGCACGGGATCAAGGTATCATCGCATTACATCTGCGAGCTTCTGGATAAATACATCTCTGGGAAGTTTACCCTCGCAGAGAATTTGAATAGAATCCGGAGCACAATAGGAATGCGACGAGCAAACAAACACGCAAGCAAATGCATTTGTTCCCTTTCTTTTCAGAATGTCCCAATGCCGAAGACGGAATGGAACGCTTCGCATGCCCTAGCCCCGACTCACTCGGTCGCTATCGATGCATAGACGACCATGTTTTGTGCGACGGTTTCCTCGATTGCCCAGACGGGTCCGACGAAGACAGGCACTCTTGCATGTTCTACAAAACGGTGAGTTCAAAGCCTGTTCGGGGAGCGATTGTAGTTGCCCTCGATAGCCGAATTTTCACTCTCTGTCAACAACATTCTCGAAGAGCTTCTTGAAGTGCCATCCATTATTGTGGTGTGCATCCAGTGCACGGTGAACTCAGGCAGAGAACACCGGAGGAAAACTCCGATGAATATTGAATATTGATCTGCCAAGAGAGGAACTTTCTGCTCATAGTCAACTCAAAGAGGCTTCCCTCAGCTAGTTCTGAATGGATCCAAGCTTACAGAGTTGGCTGACGTGGTCTGTTGCGGGACGCTTCCGCGCTTTGCAGGAAGCTTCCCGCGGGACGGACTCATTGATCTCTCCCCGCATTCAATAATAGTTCTCGTCTCTTTTTCAGACGAAAGCTCACTTGGATGTTTTGGCAGACGCGTTGCTCCGATGGGCTCGAGGCCGTTACAACAAATAAGATGATGCTCCGATGTTAGCTACGTAGGAAAAGACAAGATATCGATAATTGAGCGTCGTGCATTGATCCGAGAAGAGAGAAGAAACGGCGTCTCCAAACCGAAACAAGGTCCTTTCCCGTGCGAGCAGCAAACTTAGTTAGGCAATCCTCTGAGACAATCAATTCTCAACGCCCTTCGTGCGAATCTTCACCATCTACAATAATAAGCTCCGTGTTCTCGACACTGTGGTTGAAGTTGGCTGTGAAGCGAGCTGTGTGAACGACAGCGAAGGAGGCTGGCAAGGAATCACTGACAGATACGGAAAAAAACTCGCATTTTTTCCCGGAAGTTTCAAATGACAATCGATGTATATAATACTCAGTCGGAACTATATAACGTTGGCGGGAACCATGATATACATACCGACCGACTCACGCGATGAATAGTTACCTTATTATAAGGTTATTCATATACATAATTTCTCGAGTTAAAGCGTTCTTTAACATATATATTATATCATCTGGGATAAGCGGGGAGCTAGTACATGCGAGCGATACTATATCTAGGAGGCGAAAAAGGATAGAACGGACGGGTTGCTATTATGCTTCATGAGACACCCATCCGAGAAGATCCAACCGAGTTATAGCGATATCTACAGCCTCAGAAACATGCAAAGACTCCAAATGAAACTATTTTGCTGATGGCCAGCCAGAACAGAGAGAAAGAACAGACCCTCTTCGAACTGATCATCATCGAATCAATGCGATCGACAGTGACTGCGAAAGACAACACATCTCCGGGAAGGCCAAGTTGGAAGAAGAGAAAAAAAACTCATGAAGAGGATCAAGAGGGAAAATTCGTGATTCTCGCTGAGAACATCCGCAAGTCGATTGCCGAAGCTGACGGCAGACTCACTGTGTAAGACAATCAATTCAACAAACAGACAACAATCAAGCAAGTAGGAAGCATTCACAGTATAATTTTACCGATCGACGCATGCCGAGTCTAGGGAATCCATCCCACCGATTGGAGCGACTCATTAAACCTCTTCACTTGCGAGAAAGTTCACAGTTCGATTGACGTCCTCCGGAATAATAGTCTCCCGAGACTCGGCCTCGATTTGATTGATCGATCATTATTCGATCAAGCGACCGAGCGAGCAAGCAAGCAAGCAAGCAGGCAATCAAACAAACAGAATAACAAACGAAGCGACAAACAATCAATGAATCTATGTATGACAAAGACTCATCTGAGTGAAAATTGACAGGGGACATTTTGGATGATTTTTTCTTTCAACTGATTCCTTTCCATTCAAGAGACATCGATCAGCTACCTCGATTCCTCCCTCTCTCTCTCTCTGTTTGAAGGTGAGGTTTCCTGAGTCGATTCTTCCCACTAACCAACAAACATCAATAACAACGACGAACTCGATCCCGACGGAATGCTCATGTGCTGATCGGAATCGTCGACATTATCGGTTCCCTTAACCGATCCTCCACGAGCGACCATAGAGACTCAGAGATGTGCGTGCATGTGTGAATGCGTATATGAGGCGAACTATTAAGTTTCTTAGGTATCGTTTATATGTATACTTATTGCGGAAAAACAAGAGACGGATCGCTGTGGTTGGCCCGCTCAGATGATTCGGTATAAGCGGAGAGCACGGCCGCTCAGGATTTTCAATGGCGGAAACTTGGCTGCTTTGATTCGCTCTTGGAGAAATGTTATTCGTTTCTGAATGCAGCATTCAGACTCGGTCGAATTTCAAACGGCGAATCAGTGACGACTCGCGTCAACCGGTTTGAGACGGAAAATCGAGAATGAACCCAGCATGACTCTTGCGAATCGCGATGTCCTTTTGGATGTTTCCCGTTCTCTCGTAGGAAATTGGAATTCTCGGAATCCCGAATCACCCGAGCAGCTGCCAACTTTCGGAAACGAACGTTGGATACAACGTTCGATGAAGTCGACAACATATAAAGAGCTCACCTGATAAGAAGTGCAAATGGCCAAGACCCTCCGACTCTGCAGCCAAGCTCTTCTAGACTCAAAAAATCAATGTCCGAGATCTGACCTGCTACCATAAAGAGGATCCATTCGACTCCACTCTCACTAACGACTTTGGAGCAAATGCATAATTCGCTAGTCTACGGATGAGATCCAAATGTTGACAATCTAACGAGCATAGGCCGCTCAGATGACTTTCGACCCCACTCCCTCGGTGGAGAGCCGCAAATTTTCCTCTGAACGTTCAAGGACGCTCCCGATCCCCGCCGAATTCTGGTATGCTGACCCCCCGTTTTGGGTTCATGCCTCGGCATCCACTGAATTCTGAAATTGTGTTTTCGAGCATTCGAAACCGTTTTGGAGGAGAAGTCTAAAAAAATCCTTCTCCCAACGTCGCACGAGGACTCGTGATCTATCGGATTGTGCAAGTCACCTCAGAGAAACGAGCCGCCTTTCGGGGTTGGGGACTTGAGAGCTCGTTCTGGTAGCAGCTAAGATCGTCAACGAACATGAGTGAGCGCAGTGCAGATTTACAAAGAAGGAGAAACCTTCATTCAATTTTACTTCGGAATGATTCCTGAAGCGCTAGCATGAACAAGACTGCTAACTAAACGGATGAACAAGCGGACTTGGCTATGTCGCAGTAAGCCGTGCCACGAGCGATGTTGACGACTTGTGGGGAAGCTCTCCCTTCAATGACTTCATTTTATCAGTTGACTCGTTTGGAATCTCTGTTCCCTTTCAAAAGGATCTCAGTGAGTGCCTGGACGACGGATGATTAGCGCTGTGTGGACTGGATGTGTCGCCCGCAGATGAGTGCAGCGGCACGTTCTAACGATCGACAGCGTAGTGTCGACTTAACAGGAATTCTCACTGGAAATTCGTTCGTCGTCGCCGTGATGAACGGAAAAGAGCGCCAAAACTTCGATCGGAAGTCATGCGGCGCTTCCATACACTGAGCGGAAGATCGAAAAATTTCGCTATCTCGGATTTTTCGCTATGCAGCATTTATCCTCGGGGGAGTCCTCCAGCGAACATGTAACGCTGTGAGGGCATTAACGCTCGCCGGCTCCCTAGCTGGCTTTCTTGCTCGCCTGGACCTGTCTGCTAATCATCTCTCACTATTCATGGTTGAATAACCGAGAAAACGAAAGTGTCGCGTAGGTCCGACAACAATGACCCTGAACATGATGACGATGGCCGCAGCGGCGACGGCGATGAACACGGCGATAGCATGACGACAAGACGACAATGTCGAAGTCGATTAAACGTTACGTGTGATAAATGGGCATGACTAATAGATTCCCAGACTCGTGCTGCAGCATAGAGAATGTCATACGTACATTCGTGACATACGGACATACCGACATACACCCATACGTACGAGCGTACATACGTACATATGTACAAGCGTACATAAGTACAAGCGTACAAGCGTACATACATACATACATACAAACATACAAACATACATACATACATACATACATACATACATACATACATACATACATACATACATACATACATACATACATACATACATACATACATACATACATACATACATACATACATACATACATACATACATACATACATACATACATACATACATACATACATACATACATACATACATACATACATACATACATACATACATACATACATACATACAGCTCGTTTCCATTTGAACGATACCGATATTATTGTACCACTACTGTACCACTCGCAAATGGACAATCGTTTTGAACTCGTCAATCTAATTCGCCGTCCCTTCCCTCCTGTCCATCTAATTCCTGTCCCGCCATCCCGAAAATCTCCCTTCAGCTGTGTATATCCTGAAAGAGGCTACGTTTCGAAAGATGCAGCCGTCTAATCGCGGAAAATGATGGTGATGATGATAACAATAATAATACTAGTAATATCCTTGTTGACATCATTATATTGGGCATTAGCAAGCCGACTTGTAAGAATAATAATATGCATTTCCTTGACGCCAGCTTGTGCAGCGGCTCAAAAGGAATGCGCCATAAGACGCGTTAATAGATGATACGATTTTGTCGCATACAGCATACACATGTTTCCAGTCACAAATCTAAAGAACCGACAACTCGGTCAGCCAGACAGCCAGACCGGCTACGGGAGCGATAGAGAAGATCCCGGTGAATTGTACCGTTCAGTCGTTTGACAATCAGAAATCAGACAAATCATCACTGACCTAGGTAGTTCGAAGCTGCCAACAACAGAAGACCCAATATTAAGTATGCGGAGAAGCGCCGAAAACAGCTCTGGAAGATTGATAAGCGGAAGATAAGGGCGAAACCAGAACGTCCTCTGCAAGACGTCATCCTGACCACTCAACCTACTTATCGTATCATCGATCAAAAATCAAAGAGCTTCAATCAGCCTAATTGGTCGGATGAGCCCGAGGTGAGGAGTTCGCCGGAACCGATGAGCCGGCGGCAATCAACGGTCGCGTGTATTCAGCAGCATAAATGTTATTCCCTCGAGGGTTATATACTCGTTAACGCGATAGATAACTGTAATCATCCTACAATCAGTCTCTTACGGAATCAATTTCGGATCCGCTATTCTCGTAAGCGACCCTTGCAACGGTGGACAATCAGTGTAACAGTTGCAGCGAAGACGGTGGCTGGAAGAATTGCAGGCCGCAAGCTGTAAGACAGCGGGCTCACAGATCGCCGAGATCACCTGTCTTTAATCAGACCTGATTGTCCCGATTAGCTCTAGAGTACAGGAGCGATTGGTTTTCTTGTTTCCCTGCTGTCGCCACCGTCTTCGCCACCACCGCCACGTCCGCGGTACAATCGAAAATCGAGCCTTCCTCACTAACGCGTTAGCCGCAGTTCCGTCTCTGGTGTAGCCGAGACCATTCCAAGCGTAGGTCCCAAGGACCTCTGAAGGAGCGGTTTTCTCCAAGCTTCCTCATACGTGTATAAGTTCCATCATCGTATGCTTTTGATCGGGTGAGTCACAAGAGAGGTGATGGATTGTCCTAGATGGACAGTCCATCAAGCGTTTCCCTTCGTTCTCACTCCGTCTCTCCGGTTTTCTTCCCCGAAACTGAAGCCGATGAATTTCGAGTTCTCAGTTTTCATCATTTGTGATGATGAGCATGATGGAATGGTAGCGTCAGGAGAAACCCGACACATTTTGTTACTATTAAATCGCTGTTAAATAAGATTATTGAAGCGTCAATCAATCAGTCACCCTATCTAAGCAAGCATATCCGTCGTGCATCATGTATTTTCTTATTCACTCGCTGTTCAACAATGAGAGGGAAGGCGGAGACGATGAAAACAATACGACATCAATGCTGATGATAATGATGATAATAATAATAAGGATGGTCACTGTTGATATTAATATCATCATTACTATCACTATCAATATGATCATGTTAAATTACTTATTATGGTTATTCCGGTAGATACACTCGCTCATCAGCTAGTGTCCGAATAGAACGAAATAAAGTGTCCTCTACGGGTACAAATCATCCCCTTTTCCCTTAACTCGCGCTTGCTCCAAGCTGTGGTAGATTCCTTCGACGCTGCTCCGAGCAGCGGAAAGCGATGGGACTCGATTCACTCATGGCTCTCTGTAAGAAACGCCGATCATACTCGGGGAGCATGAGACAGGACATTCCATGATGGCAACGGAGATGACTATGACAAGAGATGCGGAAGCATCCAAGGGGGTCAATCGGGAAAGCATGATCCCAGAACAGACCGGAAACGAGCGGAGGAAATGCTTAGCACTCGAACCGTCGATCAGATCGAGGAATTACCTACTGCAATCCAGCAGCAGACGAATGAGCCTCAATAGTCTCATCCGGGGTCACCAAACGTTCACCTGGCGGAAAGACCTCGGAAACTCTCGATGAGTTGCATCATCGCCACTCTTCACTCCTGGGCTCAGCGGAGACCGGAAGCGACTGAAGCTGAGAAAATAGTCTCATCAATACGTATCCTCCGACTGCAGTCAGCTTACGAGGAATGCTCGCCGGAAACTAGGGATTCACGACTGCCTTTTCGACTCTCGCTCCTCTTTTTCATCAAGACTGGAATGAAGCTCTCGATGAGTAGATGATTCGTAGAGCGAAGATATCTTCAAAATCCTCATCATTCCACTGCATCACTCTCTGATAAACGGGGTAGAAATGAATTGAACAGCGTCAAATCGAGTCCTAGAGACCTTCTTGCTTAGATTAGGACGGGGATGCAAACGAAAGGAGGCTCCGCCTTCATAAGCT
Organism: Galendromus occidentalis; assembly: GCF_000255335.2. NCBI lineage: Eukaryota > Metazoa > Arthropoda > Arachnida > Mesostigmata > Phytoseiidae > Galendromus > Galendromus occidentalis. The sequence goes on from NW_003803772.1 coordinate 36,129, forward strand.
CGTACACCTCCATCATGACTCTTCGTTTCGCAAGACTAGCCCGCTATCAGGGCTCTACGGTACGATCAGACTCGTTTTTTGAGAGCATCACGAAAACATGTGACAGTCGGCCAGTAACTCTCTTCCTGCAGCCCATCCAAACTCGGGACGATTGGTTGACTGATCAACGAATCCCTCAATCGGTCAGTCAGACCCACATCTTCGATTCTTCGACCAGTCGATCAATCAACCAATGATTTGGGAATTCCTCCCCGATAGATATTCCAAGGATCACCTGACTCAATGAACGTGTTCGCAGATCTTGATCCAGAGCACGCGGAGAGTCCCGCGATAAGTACCGCAGATTTTATTTACGACCACGAACTCGAATCATCATGCACTCTTCATCTGTCACTGAATCGAATCTGTCGATGCATCTGTTCAACCAATTGAAACAATGAGGAATAATATTCAAAATAAATAAAACCATATTTTCTTCGAGTCAACAAAAACAGGTTTCTTCCCTCCGATACCTTCCCGCATCCTCGATCTAGGTTGTCTTCTGAGTAGGCGTCTCTCATTCGTTGAAGGATAGAATACGAGAAGCAGATGCGCTACTCATCCGCAGCCGAAACGTGGTTTCTTACGTTCCAGCAGGACTTTCGGACTCTTCAAGGTCTTGCACTGCTCCCATGGTTGGCGGAAGCTCGGAGCTCGGATCAATGCACGGACGTCGGAGACGAGCTTTCAGAGTCGCCGAGATTACACTGTACCCGACCCGCGATTCTGGTCAATAACCTACACTATGAATGCTCGTACGATGAGGCGCGAGTACACCCCAGGCAGTCGCCGACAACCCACGCACCGTAGTGTCTTCTAGGAACCTCATGTGTACGCATTGTATGACGCGCTTTTCCGGCAGGCTAAGACCACAAGCTGCGAACAGATTAGCAAACAACGCCAAGGACCCTGCAAATAAATGACGTAATGAGGCATCCATGAATATCCACCGGCCTCGAACGAAGAGGAACAGCATTGCTGACGAAAGACGAGGATCTCACTTTAAGGCGCCGTGAATGCCAGACCAGCTTGACGCTGAGGACGGACAAGATCAACACTTCCGTGGGACACTTCTGTGCACAGCATTCGTCGGTCGAGCTCATCAAGGAGCCTTTCACGTGCTCGCACCGGACTCGAGCAAGCTCGATTTTACTGCCTGATGCCCGAACGAGTGAGCAGTGAGCAGACTAGCAAGTCTCCCGCGCGGGAAAATTGGAGGAGGCTCCGAGGCCCGCGCCTGAACGTTCGATTTTTGTAGATTTGTTTCTCTCTCGTCCTCCATGATTGGGTTTTTTTCTCCCGTGCCCGTATCTTCACACGAGCCATCACACTCCCCGCAAGCATTCGCGGAATATCTACAACTTTCGGAGGATGGAGCTTTCTTCTATTTTCGGAGTCTTTTGAGGCTTTACTGGTAAATGACATTATCATGAATCATATGATGTGTTCGCTAAACCATTGCCCTCGCAACCGCCATGTACGAATAGATGCCCAGCGTGCTTTCCAATCTCGGCAGCAAGATCGAGGAACAACAACACGAGGGAAATCATCCGGCCCCAGCTTAACTGATTGATTCCGCCGCTAGGTCATGGAGCCTCGCGAGAGACCCCCGAGTATTACGGGAATCGCGGTCTTGTCACGATTCGCAGTTTTACCACTTCAGGCCTGCCCATGGAGCGGTCATTTCCGAAATCGCTCCCTGAAGAATCTCACTCGGATGCGGTATGACTTCATCCGGCTCTCGATCCGAGCTTCGATACGATCGCTTGCGGACGAACTACTCTACCGGACAGAAACCGACTCCATGAAATTCATCCCTTCGAGGAAGCTTCGCGGAGCGAGTTTGAGCGATCGATTTTCGCTGAGTGAGTTCCACGAAAATACTCACACGCGGTGAGTTCACCGGAGTGGAAGAGCCGAGCCTCCACACAGTGGGGCCAAATCGAATTTTAGGTGGACAAAAGTCCATGAAAATCGATCCCGGATTTTGATCGGTTATGGGTTTTGGAAATGTTCGTAAGACTTCGAAAGTCGCGGGGGAACTATGATTACAACATTTTCCGCACCCCCCAGCCACCCTGGCACCTGCCAGAAAAAAATTGATTTTTTTTATTTTCCGACAATTTTGATGAATTTCTCCCCCAAATCGGTGATTCTCGGAAATGAGCATACTTCGTGCCCTCGCATCGGGGGAAAATCATTTTCTGCGCTTAGTTCCCGTCCTGATCTCGCAATCCCGCATGATTCCGATCGAGTCAGCCGATTCTGGACTTGCTGGGAAGACTTTTTCGCCGAGACGAAAAAGTTCGGAAATTCGTTAAATTCTCGATGTTAGAAATGCGGTGTCCCCACGTGTCCCCCCTCTGTTTTCTTTTTATTTGGGGAGTTTCGGACCTCTACTGGCCGCAGAAAAAAAATTGAGGCGCGAAATCCAGCGGTTCTCGGATACTGTCCAGCCAAAGTTGGGATCCGATGTCGTGGATCGGGACCATTCTCATGTAGTTTTTTGAATCCAAATCAGCACCAAGAGATTGACGTCCATATGTCGGAAGCGATTGACGTTTTTTCCGTTACGAGACGTAGGCGTCGCGTCTTGGCGCGGCGTTGACTCGTTCCCAGACTCAAGTGGAGAGCGACAATGCTTTCCAACTGCTGGTGCTGATTGGTTTCGAAAAACTACATGAGAATGGTCCCGATCCACGAGATCAGATCCCAACTTTGGCTGGACAGTATTCGAGAACCGCTGGTTTCGCGCCCCAATTTTTTTCCTGCGGCCAGTAGAGGTCCGAAACTCCCCAAAAGAAAAAAATCAAGAGGGGGACACGTGGGGACACCGCATTTCTGACATCGAGAATTTAACGAATTTCCGAACTTTTTCGTCTCGGCGAAAAAGTCTTCCCAGCAAGTCCAGAATCGGCTGACTCGGCCGGAATCATGCGGGATTGCGAGATCAGGATGGGAACTGAGCGCAGAAAATAATTTCCCCCCAATGCGAGGGCACGAAGTATGTTCATTTCCGAGCATCACCGATTGGGGGGAGGAATTCATGAAAATCGTCGTAAAAATAAAAAAATCAATTTTATTCTCGCAGGTGCCAGGGTGGCTGGGGGATGCGGAAAATGCGGTAATCATGGTTCCCCCGCGAGTTCCAGAGTCTTACGAACATTTTCAAACCCATAACCGATCAAAATTCCGGGATCGATTTCCATGGACTTTTGTCCACCTAAAATTCGATTTGGCCCCACTGTGCTCCACGAGAAAGAGCCCAATCACTCTGGCACTGAGCACAGCTCCGTTGGTATAATACTTCCGGCGTCGACCCTGTTGCTTAGACTTGAGCATTCAATGCGGAACGATTGGTAATGGCGGCCACGACATCGACAAAGGAGGCCTTGTGAATAGCTCCCTCGTCCCCTTTCAAATAACATCAGCAGGTGTTCTCTCGGTGTTCCTCCTTCAGACTCGCTCGCTATCTTGAAGTACGCCGCGTCTTCGTTCTAGCCGCTTCTCAAAGACCAATTCGAGAGGGTGGAATCGTAGAAAGGCTCTAACTGTGGAAATAGAGATTCGAGTTAGGAATCCACCCTCCCGGTAGTACCACGGCCCAGAACTCATCGATGATAGCCTACTTATGCTCTAGGACCCGCGATCCCGCGTCGTCGCCTTGCGGTTTTCCAGGGCACACGGCCTTCTTGCAGGAACTCAATCGAGTGAATGATAGATAGGAATATCGGGTCATAGCCTCGGTCGATGATTCGAGGCCCATCATCTCTCAGTCAGCTTTCCCCGTCCGTTGACCCCTAAGGCGAGCTCAGTGCCCGGGGACAGATCCTTAGAACGATAGGAATTCGGGACCCAGCCGACCCGGCTGATCCTGTTCTCGTCTTGCTGCCGGATCCACTTGCTATTCTGCATCCCTCGCCGACTTGAATCAGCGTACCGAGTTCCTTCAAAATATCAGAGCCGAATCTCATTCGCTCCGATTCGCAAACCGACATCCTGGAGACCTGGCGAATGCCAAGACCCCGTGCCGAAATGCAGCCCTCTACTTCGGCGGGAATAAGAATTGTCTCGCGCCCTCCGCGATCATCGGATGGCTTTCCTGCAATGGCTGCATTTGTTGCATTTGAATGAAGATCCGACGCTAAAATAAACTCCCGAAGCTGTTTTAATCCGGACACTCATTCCAACCGGGACAACGGCGGAATCGGACCTTCGCGAGAGCCCGCGAGAGTCCGCGAGAGGGGGATTATCGCCTTAAACCTCAGAGGACTAGTACGTCTCACCTTCGAGAACGATGCCGATAACGACATCAGGAGGGCACGCCCGTACTGGTTGCCGAAATCGACTACTGAGTTGTCGGCGATTGAAGCGATGTCATCGAGTCACCCACGCTATCGATCAGAGCGTGTGACGTACTCGGACACGGGAAGAGAGAGCTTTTCCGTCTTGTGATTGCAGCCTGATCCGTGCGACCTATCAGGCAAGGATACGACAGAGGAAGCGGATACACGCACGCAGCCCCCACAAGCAGCTGCAGAAATCGAATTCTCCGGGACACAAACGGACGGGGAAAGCTATAGTTTCGCTCACCGCAAGAGGCTATCGAGGAAATTCCGAGAATCATTCTCAAGCGGATCGGTCAGGCGGCTATTTGACCGCATCCTTTGGGACAAATCAGAACCCAGGTATTGCGGAGCCTCGAACGACACATCTTTTTAGAGTTTTCGCGTAAATACTAGAGCGTGCTCATCAGCCGCATCTCGTAAGCCGATTAAATGCAACGGACGCTTGATTGCGAGTTTATATACCTTGCCACCGGGACCACGGTGCTTATCAATGCCTAAAATAGTTCAGCAACCGCTGGCTAGAAATGATAGTGACGTGTCACTGAACACGACAACTTTTTTGCAGTCAGATACATGTAGTAATTACATACAGTCCGTTGGACCACTGAACGATCTCGGAGAGCGCATGTTGGCCCGGGCTCGTTTATAAAACTTAGGATCCGCTTCCTGGAACTAGTTTCGGTGACATCGGAAAGGCCAAGGAGTAAATCCTGAACACTTGACTGCTTCATTCCGATAGCAGTCTCGCGGGAGCAGACTCAGGCTGAAAGCGCCGATGACGCCATAGCCTCTCGGAGCAGAGCAGCACTTATGGGATACTTTCTCAGACACGGGAAAGCTTCCTCTCTTCCTCGAGCGCAGCAAAACGTGCGTGACTCTCGGCCCCACAGGTGGGTGTACTATCGGAAACGAATCAGAGAACGCTTTCTCGCGTCATCACAAGGATCATCGCTGATCAAAGACGACATAAAAGGGGCGCGGCCTATTTTTCGCTCCGGCGAAGCGTAGCCTTTTAGGTTGTACTTGAACATGTCACCCACGGTCGGTCCTCTTCGGATTCGAGGGTTCGGAGAGGGCTCGGTCGGAGGACGTTCCGGAAGCAGCATCTTTGCCGGCTCGTCGAATCAAATGTCTTCCCTTCGATGGCGACCACGATATTTCGGATTTCTTACGTTTCCAAACGGAGCTGAGTGAAACTGATCCAGTTCGATTATTCTACCGCTACAGGCATTTGGTGCGCTCCTTATCATCCCCATGCTGAATAGTTTCGTAATTAGACGTGCGAGCCGACTCGGTGCCCGGACATTCGTCTTGCCCTGACATAGGCACAGCGAGGCTTCCAGCGTGTCAAGCTATCACGAATGGAATGAGAAGCTTGCTGCTCGGTCTCCGTCGACAAGCTATTACTGTCTGATCATTGACTTTCTGCTGCACAATCGCGGAAGGCTTTGGCGTTGAGACGAAGCCCCCGAATCGGGTCCCGGGTCTGGTCACTGCGCCTGCGGATGTTTTTTCGATTCCCCTGTCCTGACTTCGATAGTAATTCTCCTTGAGCGTCGCGTCGACTCCAATCGGACCTACGAGTGCGAGTGCCTGAATGAGAGAGAAATCGGGAGCTAACAGGTCGAGGCATCGTGTCTTCTACGGCAGGAGCGCTGCACGGTATTGGAATTTCGCCCGAGGTGGATCGAAGACGGGTCGACATGTACGTGATAAGAAGGGGAACGACTTTCCGTATCCAGGCGGATAGTGTCGCATCTGCGATATTCAAGTCCAGAGGCTTGTGCGTAGATGCGATCTACTCCCACATACCGAGAGTCTCGCGGACAGCCGCACCGAATGGTTTCTCAGACGGTCTGACTGAGTAGGAGCAAGAACATCAACGTATTCCCGGGGCCGAGTCGACAATAGAACTATGGCTTCGATACCTTCGCAATGCCATCGTACAATAAGTAGTCCCGCTATCAAGCCGTCATTCTCTTCCGTGACGATCAACAAGCTGCACCCGGCTTCATTGTCAGCTGCGTATGCCGGGACGCGACGGATCCACTCTGTGATTGGCTTGTAGTTCGCCTAACGATCTCATCGTTGAGATGGAATAGCCCGCGGGAATAATAGCTCATCAGAGACGTCTCTCGAATAGCCTCTACCGGACGTATTTCGAAACCATTCAATTGGGATTCCCGCTCTTCCAATCTATCGCCAGGAATTGCTTCGCGTCGATGTCGGCGACATTCGCAGAGAAGTACACGCTTGCTCTCGGGCACCGAGGGCAAATTCAATTCGATTTGCGAATGGCTTTTCTTGGGTGATTCCCAACGAATCAAAATAACGCGGTTTGAGGATTCCTGTCGACTCCCCGACCCCCTTGACTGATGAGAACCTTCCCCAGAGCTGGCGGCCGCGCTCTTTGGGCAAGAGCTAGCTCCGTCGAACAAGAAAAAGTTCCGCGCCCGCTACGCCTTCGGGGCATGAGTTTCGTTCCCTTGCTTCGTTAAAATCCGATCTAGGATTTCGGAGGTAGTTCCGACTCCTTCACGAACCCTCCTTCTCGACTCAACCAAAAGCCTCACCTTCCCTGGAAGAGGTCGATCTAGGGAGAAATGAGCGGAAAAATGTCCCGACGCCGGCTTTCGGCGTGAAATCCTCACGCCCAATTTTTCAAAGCGGGATTCAGCGTATTCGCGCGCGCATGAATAAGGCCCCAGGAATCCCTCTTGGCAACGACGCCGATTTGCTACTCTCAGTGCCTTGATGTAGAACCAAAAATCGTCGCGGGCTGCAGCTTAGGTGGTCAGCTGTTATAGAAGGGATGCTCGAGAGAAGCCACTGGCATCGTCCTCCGGCTCTGTGCCGCGTTCGCCTCTCTGCGACAAGGGGGGGGGGCTGTTACGCTCACCGACTACTAAGTGGTGCTTATCGGGATATTACTTCTTCCCGACCTCTCCCTGAGCAATTCTCAGGGGCATTGACTTCCCCCATGTGCACGAGCAGGAGCAATTAAAATGCGACTTACTAAACATTTCTGCTCGAGTAATGAATTCCATATTTATCGAGATAAAGCGTCAGCATTGCGATCGAGAGTTTTATTTACTGCATCACCCGAGATCGGAGAGGAAATTCATCTGAGGGGATTGACGCTCCAAACAGGAGCGGTAACTTCTCCAACGATTTCTCTCTTGATTGAGACTCGTTCGTCAGGATTGCGGTCGATCTCATAGACGACCGCGAGGTCTGCTATGGCTCTGTCTTCGGCATCGGCTTTGTCGAGGGAAAACCGCGCCATGTGTTCCTTGTACCTCATCTCTAGTTTCATCGTCTCTTCGAAGGATTGACTCTTCTGAATTGAGGGAGCGTCTTTGCCTAGAAGATTATAGTATTCTCACCCGGATGAGCTTGACTTTTGTGGGACGGAGCGCATAATTCCGTGGAACCATAATTACCGTCTGATTTGTTATTAGGAGACCAAGGACACTTCGTGATGGCGAGTGATTCAGACGGGGTCGAGGAATCAATCGAGTGGTGCTTCGTTCTCTTCTGAATCCTTTGAGGTGTTTGCTTGAACGTAAGCGGGGTTCTCCCTGGAAGATCGACAACATACGGGGTACTTGAACACGACTCGAAGTTTTCGGCGGAACGGTGACAAGATCGGGGGGATAATTTTACGATTCGCCGAAGAGGTTCGCTTACTCGATTGCTTCTTCTCCAAGCGCATTTCGCCAAGCGCGGGGTATTCCAAGGAGATCTTTTCCTTCTCATATTCCTTCTGCGGAACGGCACTGTGTTTCGGATTCGGAGCCTCAACTTCGGTGTCGAGGACTGGTCGCGGTGCTTCGGTCTTCGGTTTCTCGAAGCGCCGTCTCGGCGGCATATAGATTTTTGCTTTCTGCGAACGGAAAACATAGCATGGTCGAGCCATCTCTCGGAGGGAATGCGCGAGACAACGACAGCGATGAGAGTCGGGCGCTCCACCTCTTTTCCGAAATTTTCCGAAAAGTTTCAAGGATTATTCAAAGCGGCCGAAAACGCCTCTCGTGAGCCGTCGAAAATCTGGTAGGGAATACCTTGGGCAGTGCGAGGCGCTGATTCTGAGCTTTTTCAATTAGGGTGTCGTCCTCCACAAGAATGTCCCGGAACATTTTGTAGATCTGAAAATTCGATGACTCCAGTAATTCGCTGAGGCCAAAGGCTTGTCGGAAGTCCCCGCCAATCGAATCCCGAGTCGAACGAACGGATTCCAATTGCACGATGCATCCCTTCCGTCGTGGGTGCGATTGGGCGCTCACCGCTTCGATGTGCTCCTTCGATGGATCGTGACCACTACCACCTATGATTCGTCTGTGGCAATCCCGGAAATCGGCTCTATACTCCGCGCTCAGTCCTCTCCAACTATCGGTACTCAGGTACTCTAGAAATGGATGGATCGATTCGATTCAGTGTTCACAAAGAAGGGAACCCATGTAGGAACTCATGATATGAATGACATGGCCCTACCGCAGCTTTGTGATTCGAGTATTGCGGTGAGATTGACGCAGATGAAGTCAGCGCAGACCTATAGGAAATGAGACCTCATGAATTTCGTCATATGTACTTCAGATCGATGGGTGCTCCCGCTAGGAGCGACCGGATCCCAGAATTAACCTGAGAGAGTTTGTCGGCTTGATAGCATTTGGCGAGTTCGAATACTTCGCAGACGGTCTGAACGGTTATCAGACGGGAGAACAACTCATTTTCGCAGATAGATTTCAAACGCGAGAGCAAGAGATGGTCGGCGAATGCGAGCACGTCGCACACGAAGTTGATATCGAGTGATGACTTCACGGGCGGACACCTGGAACCGAGAACGAGCCATTCTGATTCTGATTGCATATTGCCGGTCTAGCTGTCAGACGCAAGATGATGTTGTGAAGGAATGGCGCCGGACGTAGTCTCTCACTTACGTGTCAGTGTACATGAAATCTAAGACGGCCCGTAAGGTCTCTGAGGGGACTGGCATGACGAGCTCTCTATTACAGGCTTCTCGCCAATCGCTCGTGAACATACAGCGGAAGTATTCACTCCGAGCCGCTAGGATGCATCGATGGGCACCGATTGTTTCCCCATCGCTACACTGCAAACGGGGGTAAATCCAAAGCCTTGACCACGGCATAATGCAATGTTTTAGGGCTCTCACGAGTTTCCGTCGATAAAAAAAAGCGAAACCAGTGCGGAAAGTGGGGAAGGAACTTCTCACCTGTATTCGGACATCGGTCGCGAAATCTCTCTCGATTGAAGCACCGAAATCGAGCTCCCATGCTTGCAAGAACTCGATATCAGCTGGGAGGAGCTCAGCAGAGTCCATGATTCCACCGTAGATCATTGGTAGAAGCGACGCGAAACGATCGCAATCCGCCTCTTCGGGTGAATAGTCACGAGTTAATAATTAAACACGGATAAAAAGGTCTCGAGTTCGAACTTAACGGTTCATGAGCCATGAATTACAAAGCTCGAACCTCTGCGCAACGATTCAGAGTACAGTGAGACCCCGGTACTACGGACACTCGGTCGTAATGGCACGATTGCCTGGTCCCCGCCAAGCTAAAGGGATCCCCCATGTCAAAAGGTTCGGTTGTAGCGGACCAAAATAAGGACACTCAGGTATAGCGGACTGATCCCTCGACTCCGTTTCTATCTCGTCGCTTGTAATTCAACTCGATTACGACGGACCCCTCCTTGCACGGCGGAATTTTCTTATCAAGTGATTAACAATGATGGGATTTTTGTCGAAATCATGTATGCGTATTCATTCTGATAGAAGAGAGACTCGTAGGAGTATTTGAGTTGCTCATTCGATTCACTATGGGCCTCTCAAAGACTATGTTCAGATATATGGGACCTCGGATTCAACGGACCGTTCGTCGGTCCCTGGGACTCTGACATGTCGGGGTTTCACTGTAATAGATTCTCCCATTCAAGATCTAGATGATTCATCCGACCCTCGATCGTTTGAAACTTGATTAGGAATTCTCACCGATTCGAATCTCGATTCTCTCCGCGTAGCTTTCCGCAAGGTCATACGTGGAGAGAATCTTGCGGAAGTAGGCGCTCCTTGCTCGCAATATCACCGAATGCAAATCAAATTGTCTCGAGTCTCCAGTTTCTGGCGAAACGCAGGTGACGTGAACGTCGCTGAGATTCGCAGCAGTCTCTGTCATTCTGAAATGATGATTCGATGAGCTCTCCCCTCCAATAATTTCGATCCCAATCTTTGCAAAACAGGAATCCCCAGGCTGCAAGCTCTCAGTTTTTCTGAAACCACACGTACTCAATGAATTCCTCCGAGGAACGCGATTTCTCCAAGTCACACTTGTTCAAGCTCCGGACTCCGACGTTTGCGCTATTTTGGAGAGCAGCGAAGCGCTTCCCTCTATAATTTGAAATACAGAATAGTGATGCGCGTCGAAGGATCCGTGCACAGGATTCCGGTCCGCCCATTTCTGCGGAGTCTCAACGTCTGCGAAAGTTTATGGAAGCAGCCGCCGAGTTACCTGGGATCACATCTGACCGCAACCGCGCGGTGAAGATGAGGCACCCTTCTTAAGTTATTGACGGTGACCGTTCTCGAACAATGTTTCTTCGACTTGGTTTTTGAAGACCATCCAACCATCTCGGTCGAGACGCTGCGTCCTATGTAACAACAGTAAACTTCACCCTGGAAATCCAAGACTCGTTATTCCGAAAACGCGACGCGTTAATCGCATCCAGACGGGAATGCATGCTTCAGGAGATCTGCCTAACATCGGAGACGCCCACCATCACGGATACGATGTGCAGCGAGCCATCGATTGGCAAGGCGAAATCTGCGACCTTGATGACAGTTTCGAAATGCACCCTCGAATGCAGCAGCTCCCGGCCCTCCCAAAGAGATATGTACCCAGTGTCGCTCAGGGTCAACAATTTGAGATCTGTGCCTGGAAAGATTTTGTGCGATTGGTACCGAATTCCACCAGGACCCTTCCGTTTACTTATCTCCACAAACCAGTGGTTAGAACCCACATTTGGAGGACTCTCCGAGTAATCGCTCATGGTCAATATTCCCTCCGACGACCACGATTTTCGTAATATCCTTCTGCTTGGAGACCACCTGGGGGACGAAATGGCCTGCTTGTTATAACATGCTTTCATCGACGGGTTTTTGGTGAATCGATCCGGTATCGGAGACAAGGCCCCCACGGAACACACCTTCTTCACATTATAATCGTGGACAAGGTAAACATCTCCGTCCGTTGTCAAGACGGCGATTGCTCCTTCACCACAGCTTATCGCAGAGATGGAGGGACTGCTGATGTTCTCGGAAGGCAAATCAATAGCTGAGACTTTCCTCGGGAGTACAGTGAAACGTTCGCCTTCGGGAACGAGAAGATACTAGTTAATTCAGAGTTGGATGTTCGTACAAGTGATTTAACGAACAAATGCACCATATGGGTCGTCCCTCCTGTACATCCCATCAAGGGTCTCAGCTGTAGCCGTTTCGCCCCGGTTCACTGAGTAGTCAGAGTGCCTTCATCCGGGGTTTGGGAAATCTAATTTCGAGTTATCGGGTCTCGTAAACCGGGGTCTGCTCATGTCATGTTGCCCTAATTTAGAGGAAACCCCAACACAGCAGCGTGAGGGGGAGGCCGAATGGGCGATCTCAGGCTTCCTCATGGAGGTCTGGGACTTGCTGCCGAATCCGAAGCTCGCCGGGAGCCGAATCTAACCGTATTTTGGATGTCCGAGCTGGCCCGCATTCAATCCCCATGTGTAGAGCGCCCGCTCGGTGTACAGGGCCGAGTGATATTTTCCTGCGCCTACCCCTTGAATCTGGAATTGAAGACAGATGTTCAGGAGGGTAGCCGATGACGGTTGAGCGCTGGCGGTCTGAGCCGGTGCTCTGGAGTTTTCTGGCGCTCCTCTGGAGAACACTCACTCACCGATTCTAGGATATTCAGTAGGAAAGCTTTTGGATTGAGGAGCTGTGGTTCTAGGAGTTTTTCGGGTCGTGCAGAGAAGCCGAGTTGATGATATTTGTTTGAGCCTAGAACTCTATCGAATGAGTGAGAGCATTCCCCGCTGCTGTTGTCGAGGGCCGAGGAATATATGTCATGCCTTGATATAAGCCCATTTCATTATATTCATTGATAGGTTGAATCACCAGGATGACTGGAAGAACCCACCACAAGTGAAAACATTCCCCTCGGAGTCGAGAAATATCGTATGATCCTGCCCAGCGGCAACCTACGGAAAGAGCGAGATGAGGAAAAAAATCTCGCACCAGAACACATTTTCCACGCCAGAGGAAGAATGACGGACAAATGACCTGCACGATTTTCGTATTGACTCTTCGGAAAGTAGGAACTTCTTCGGGAACCATGAGATCCTTTCCGTCACCGGTACCCAGGCGTCCACCAGGGCCGTGACCACTCACGAAAACTGTGGCTTGCTTTGTGAGAAATGCACTGTGGAACCTGCGGAGGAGATGAGTTCAATAGGGTCCCGTCGAGTGATCCGATATCGCTCCGAGATGCTGATTGCATTTTCGGTCAGACATGAGATTTCGCCGACGGAAAGCCTCTGGCTCGAGGGACGAAGACTCCGATCCCTAGGACTCGATTCTCACCTCTCAATCACTATATCTTGTATTCCTGAACTCAAAGGGAATCTCGGATGGGTTTTCGGCGTGCTGGCCACGCTGGTGCTGCCGAGCCCCAAGCTGAGGTTCTCATCTTCTCCCCAAACGTGTAGGGAGCAGGGGTTCGTGGGCAGGTATTTCGCCCAGGGTACTCGATCTCTGTTAGAGAGAGAGCATGAATGTTTTTGTTGAAGAGCATCGAGACCGATTTCTGTATCATTCGCTGACGACGCTCCATTGACCATCGTCCGTACCTGACGAGGATGTCCAGAGGCGTAAGCCCCTCGTGATCCTTCAAATCGACCGAAGCACCTTTCTGCAAGAGAATCCATACCGCCCCAAGCTGTCCGAAGAAACAGGCTCGGTGCAGAGCGCTCCATCCCGATTCTCCATCAACTGCGGAAGGGTCATGTTTCTTGTGTGACAATCGAACCCATTGAGCACCAGGTCGTCACCTGTGCTTCATTCGAGATATTTCTCCGAGTATAGTCTAACCTCTGTCGGGATCGCAGCCATAAGCGTCGATGAGCCATTCTATCAACTCCACGTTTCCAACGGATGCCGCTGCATGGAGCACCGTACGACCGAAAGCATCCGACAAGTTATGGAAATTCCAGCACAAATGGCGGAAGTAGACCTGAGGTGTCAAAGGCAAATTATTGATGCTCCCCATCTCTTTTCTCCACTGCTCCATCTGCTCGCGGATGGACAGACAGGGAGTTCCCATGTTTCTTGATCTAGCTAGGGAGTTCCCAGGGACACGGCGGGAAAACCTATTCATCGATGGATATCGGAGACGGCAGATCTACCTTGACTTCATCTATGGCGTAATTCTTGCTGGACATAGCAATGACACAATCGACGGCTTGGGATGCATGTTGGAGTGATTGACAGAAGACTGTACATTCTCTGTCCGTATCAACTTTCGGAACCTGTGGATGACAGCGGAGGTATTAGAGCCTCATTCAAGGAGACCGGGCTTCGGTCTTGAGCGATCCGTCCCGGCATCGTCAGTGAAATTAAGGCAGAATGTTCATTTTGAAGCAAGACGCCGCTCGAGAAGATCCTTCCTCTTCTGCCCATGGGCGGCTTCGCCTGAGATCAACGAAGTGGAGATGCATTGATTTCGGGGGGAGAATCGCTCGAGTTTCCATAAGGAAGATATAGTACTTGACTATTTGGTGTCTAGAGAGAGCCCATCTCCAACCTCTCCAAACAGCTGACGCTGACGACGATTACCCATGTCAAAGAGTTTCGGAAAGTTCTGACACTCGATTGGTATTCCCGATGGCCGAATCATCCCCCAGCATGCGCTTTGCGGGCTCCACAAGGATCATTTGGAACCCATGGTCACGGACGGAATTTCTGTGCGTATAAACGAACTCGACTTGCGAGACGCTCACCATTATTTTAGAACGAGGAATATTCTAAGACACATGCGATCCGATATTCTGCTCAGTCACTTCCAGTTGGCATCTCCTGCTAGTCAACTTAAGGACACGGCATACAAGAAGCTCAGTGTCAGTCTGCTATTCTCGGGTCTCTCCAGACCATCGTCCTGTGGAAAAACAACGTTCGATTTTCTTCTCCTGACCACCGGTCCGTCTGCAGGGAGAAGCTGCGCTTTTTGTTTACTCGCGTAGCAGACGAACCTTCTCGGCCCGCGTCGGACCCGCAATTTTGTACTGTACATCTCTGCAGCTTCAGCTCTTGAGTCGAAAGGGGCAGGAATGACCCTGGTCACATCATACTAGTGATCAATCAAGAGCGAGATTCTCATTCTGAGCTCGTCACTGTCACGTCATCGAGAATGCTCTCGGAATCCCGCAGACTCTTGGGGGAGCCGCAGGAGGGACGAGCGCTCAGAGGAGTCTACATGATGTTGTCCACATGATGATGTCTCACGCGGGCTCTCACCGACAGCATTCTTCACTTGGAACGACGCTGTATCTTGCATGTTTGCGAGCGCTTCCATGGAAATCGACAGCATGCTCAACGGGCGTCGGGAAAACTCAGCGAGGCTCCGAGCGTCTCTTGTCTTTCCCCACCCACCTTCAACCCGCAGCAACTTCAAGTATCATCAGACAGACGAGTGGACGGGCTGGTATTTCTCTTTGGCGGCATCCGATCCCGGGGCTTATCCCGATGCCCACGACTCCAGAGCCTCCGTCGATCGAGAATCCGAGAGCTAACCCAGAGAAGTGTGTGGGAGTACTCACCCGCAGTCCTCGGGCAAGCATCGGATCTTACGCATTGAAACTTGAGGGGAGACACCTCGCACTATGGAAGGCAATCGAGCTCCCCCACACCTGCAGGAGTCTAATCGTCCTGCGTGTTCTTCGCCTTCTTTCCCCGCAGATCGACCGCCTCCGTTTTGTCTTTTTCGGGGCCAAGCTGTTCTCCGAATGGGACATATGTATCCCTCAGTGAAAGAAACTCAAGGTGAAATGATATCATTCTGTTAGTACTCTACACGTTGCTGCCTGAAGTGAGTTGACGACTCCAAATAAAGGGTTTTCGTGGGTTGGAGGGAGAGATTCGCCGGATCCAGTCTCCGCTTCTCTGGAACGGTTCTCTTGAGCTTTCCGGCGGCTTTTCTGCCGGCTCGACTTTTCGTCTTATCCGCCGTGCCGCGTTCTCGCGCTGCTCGAGCAGATTTAAACTGCGAAATCCGAGATGGTGTATACGCTCTCATGTCCATCGAAATTCTACGTTCCAGTTTTTCGGGCAATGCCGTGGAGCTAATAAATGCAGATGCTTGTCTCGAGCTTCCGGGTACCCTCTCCGTATCCGACGAATCAGCACTGACATTCTGTTTCAATGATCCTCAGCGGGGTGATAAACTGCGGCTTTCACGAGAAGGTCCCAATGGGGGAGAGGAGTTCTGGTTGGGCTCCTGATGCAATGGAAATCGGATTGAAATCGCGCAGAGCGTCTGATATTGAGCCAGGAACACCGTCTCGGAGTTTCGCGTCCAGCGAGGCGCTCGGTGCTCGATCGATGCTCGTCCGCCGTATCATACGCAGCATGTGAAAATTGACCTGAGGTTCATTCGCGGGCCGTCTAATCAACTCCTTCATTCTGGCGGTTGTAAGCTTTCTTTCTGAAAAATTCTGTCCTGCTCCATTCACAAGTTGTATTACGGCCATGCGGCGGCGGCGAATATTGTCGGAAACATTGGTTGGCCTCTCGACCCTCGACCCCTCCGAAGAGTCACGATTCGCCGGAGTAGAACGTTTGAGCCATTTCTGCAGAATCCTAAATCCGCTACCGAGCACCGTTGCGCTCGCGGCTCCATGAAGTTGCCCGGGAGCGATTCCGAAGCGATATCGATCGCCGAAGACTGGAAGATAATTCATGTTGCGATCCCTCAGGGCGATGTCACGCAGCCTCACCCGAAATGCTTTTCAGCTCTCACTCTGTGAGTGTTATGCTTTCCACGAGAACAATCGATCGAGTCCATCCTTCGACCATTTTCCGCAGGAAACTCGAGCGGTTTCAGCATAGACTTCGCTATTTCGATTCCTTGCGAGCGGTCCCACGCGATTCAATAGAGGATAGGCAGCATCCTCACTCAATGCTGAGAGGGGTTGATTTCGAAGTCGAAGACAGTGCCGAGCCAGTTCTGGTCGCTTAAGCGAGAATGATTTTCTGAAATCAGTTGTCGTCATTGTCGACGGATGCGAGGTTCCCACGACATAACAAAGCGATGGCTCTTGTCAAGATTTCCGAAATCGAAACCATCCGACGAATTCGGCCCGACGTGAAGACGTCGCATTTTTGACCGCACAAGGAATCCTGGACAAAGGATGGCAAATGAGCCAACGTTCAAGTTCATCGATTCGGGTCTCGGATATCGCTGAGCCAGAATCGAGCGTCGTTTGATGCTCGATTTGTTGGAGCTCGATCTGGTGAGTTCCTCGCCTGAGAATTATTGAAAAGCCTCAAGGTCCATACCGTTGATTTGAGCCTAGTGCTCAATTTCTCGAAACGATTTAGGCGCTCACAATAATGGGCGAATTCCCCGGTGCAAGAAGGCGATGACTGAGGACATCCATTCAGAAATGTATTGTATACCTCCTGATTGAAATCTCAGACGTCGGCGTCGGTCCGAAACCGGGATCGGCGATGCTGAATCCTAATAGTCTCGCAGGGATTTCGCGGTCGACTTCTGCCCCGGTCGCGTCATAAATCGCGGAGCGTCCTTGGGAACATTCCAGGATAGGGCCAACGAATATTATCGGGGACTTTCCCTGTGACTTCGGTGAGTTAAGTCGTGTGTGCAGCTTCAGCGTGTCCAAGGAGAATTGAATGCAGAGAGCTTCGATGGATTTGCGAGATCGCTCTCGCGTGACCATTTTGACGATTAGGATCGACAGCACTCCGAATGAGACAGACAGAAAGCAGCCGACAGACTAACCAGGTTCCTTGATCCAAGCAGAGAGCTCACTGCATGCCGGTTTTATGATTCGAGTCAGACATACCCTCACGCGAGCCCCTTCCTTCACGCACTTGGAATCGAAACTGTCATGCGTCGGCACTAAAGTGGGGAGCAATTCTATATCAAGCAGTAAAATTTGAGACTTGTCGTACTTGTTTCGAGCGAGCCGTAAAACGGTAGCTCACTCGGACTGTCCCGTTCCTAACAGTTTCGTTATTTATTGCAGTTCACCATCGACAACCATCGATCATGCGAACTTGATGGAAAGGGGCGAGAAGAGACATTTTGACGGAAAAGACGGGGAAGCCGGTGTGGTGTGTCAGTGATCGCAGATTTTCATCACAAAGAGCTTCTGGCTGCGACCCGTGCGCGAATAGTTCTCCATCGGCAATGCAAGTCCAGAGAACCAGGTACCAAGATCTACGTCGAAGGCCTGCGGACCCTTGAGGAAACACCGATTCGGCCCAATTATGACAAGGATCTGAAGCAAACACACGAATTTCTGTCGCGTATACCTCTCCCGAACATCAAAGCAAACATCGGTGCTACTAATAGTTGGTTCATCTCGATCGGGGAGTGGGGTTCGGGTGGACGGCTGACCTTCAACCCTGACGGTGGCGGCCGAGCGGCGTCAAGCGGCGTCTTTCACTTCTCACCAGACGGGGGTCAGTCAGTCAGGCAGGCAGTTAGTACGGGAACACAGGCCAGAGAGCAAACGACCGAGCAGGCGGGCGGCAGGCGGGCGGACGAACGAACGGCAGTCGGAGCCCTTCGCTCAGCTTCTTCGTTCAGTGGAGTTCCTTCAATGTCGGTCCTCGGCTACGTCGACTCTCATTATGTAAGAGCATGCATGCGCCATGCCATCCGAAGAGACTCAGTGGTACACAGACATCACGAAATCCTCATTGGGCGTCGAGCTTTCACCGACCACGCCTGACGCTTACGAGTTTTTGTTACAGCATATCACGGAGCATCGGGCGGCTTATCGATGCCGATCGCCGAGAATCGGTGGAAGAAAATTCAATTCGAGAAACCTCCCCCGCAGAGGGTTCCTTCAGCGAATGCAGACTTCATTCGAATTGTAAGTTGCGAAAATCCAGTAGGAGACAGAGGATCGTCGGGAGAACCTCCACGGAAGACCGCGACTCTTGAGACGAGATCGCTGAGTCGCGACGGTAGGCACGTCGAAGATTTCAGAGGTGACGACGTCCCCTGGCGACCTGAGCTGTTTCGTATCCTAATGAGCTTAGGAGGTATCTTCTGTCGACCGTGCGCGATAGAAAACGGCAGGCTGTTGATTGGGCACGACGGAGGAGCGAGCCTGCTAGCGAGCAGCAGGAGTACCGGTGAGTCAAAATTGTGGAGCGTTTTAGGGCATTCGTTTGGTTACGTCAAGATCATCTGTCTTTCAGACGACGCGGTGCCCCGCTCTCTTCTCCACGCTTCGATTTCGATTCCGGGATGTCTAAGTCGTGACGGGCTTGGCTACTAGCTGTAACGCCTCCACCAGAAAGAAACAGGACTTCAACATCTGTCGGTCGCTTCATCAGACTCCAAACTGCTAATAGAATATACTACGCGAGATCGCGTAATATCAGGCCGGCGTCCGACGTCAAATCAATTCGCGACCGACAATCAAACGCAGGGCGACTTCGAATCCTACGGTGAACGCGACATGGCGAACTGTCTCTCGGACAGCCGGCGCACCGGGAGCACAGGAGCGACGTTCGTTCGGGCTTTGGGAAATAGCCGGCCGGAGCTGGCCGCTCTCGAACATGGAAAATCCTCCGCAATATTTTTCAATACTTCCAGAGACCGGGATGTGAGGTTCCGAATACCCGCCTCTTCCTGCGTGTGGGAGGAGGGCGCTCCGCAGGCTCCGTGAAATCGCTAACGAGCCGCTTACTCATCAATTTAGCCTTCATAAGCAATCGACAATGCCGAGAAGGAACCGCGGAACAGATTCCGCTCTTGAACCCCGTGAACGAACCGGGCATTCTCGTAGAGCTTCTGCCTCGATCCGGTAGTTCCAGCGAGCGGGTCTTACCACGTCAAATCGGGACGCGGATCTTCAAATCTCTCCCGAGACCTCGGGTTGCAATCTCTCGACGGAGAACTTGCCGGTGACTCATGAGAAGTCTGACGATCGTCCATACGGCAGCTCTTAGGGACTTCCTCACGGGAAACCTGACGACAAGTCCTGATTGAGGATCTGATGTGAAGCCTGACGGAAACGCCGATACTAGACTCAGAGGTAGCTCTCTCGGGGTTAGAATTCTACCGTGAATCGGTCTCGCACCAGAAGTCCTCGTAGAGCCATAATTAGCTGAAGGTGACTGCGATGCTGAGCCGTTTACTCGTCGCTGCGCCCCCGACGCAAGAGTCTCCGGACGTTGCAGCTCTAGGGCTCAGTGCGTCTGGGACGATGATTCCCGGAGCTTTCCGTCAGCGGGGGATGAATCATCACTCACAGTGTGTGCCTAGTGGTCCGAGAAGGAAGGCCGCTCTGGTCCGGACTCTCAGAGCCTTCATGCAAAGCACCGGTCACACGATAGTTCTCGTGAGAAAAGTCGAGCAGACGGGAGCGAATGCACTTCGCGCTCCTAATATTATTCGGATGAGTCTTGCGGGAGAGGAGACTTCACGACGCGACGATAATCTTCCGGAGGACGGAGAACATGCAAGACTGCGTGCATGAATTTCTCGGAGAAGGGGACGAAGATGCCCCAGAGAGAATCGCCCGCCCGATAGACCGAGTCCCCTCGGCGGGTTGGATGGTAGATGTCTAGAAGAATTGGGTTTCAGACGTGTGGGACAGTTTGCCAATCGGTCAGGTGTCCGGGGTCAGTGGGATCCGGAGCTCCATCGCAGGAATCTCCGATTGAAGGTCCCCGACGGATAATCTATGCAGGAGAGAGCCTTCCTGGCAGACTGGGGAGAAGCCGGAGCAACGAAGAATCTCGTCATTCAGCCATCGCCGTTCCATTCAGAGCTCCTTGGTATGCGTATCCGATTTGTATCGCTCACGCTGCGTGCCTTCTCGCGCAGTCTCGTCCCGTTTTTACCTCAGATTTTTGTTCCGATGATGAGTCTGTCTGGTAGGCACGCACGCAGGCAGGCAGGCAGGCAGGCAGGCGGGCGGGCAGGCAGGCAGGCGAGGTGCACGAAGGAAAGAAGACGCTCACGATGCGGACTCCTGCGTTCACCCACTCGACCGGCATATTCACGATTATCGCCCCCGGGCTTGTTCTTTGACATCAACGCTCGCTTCATGTCATAATCGTGACCTAAACTACAACTCCTACTACGACGTCAGAATGGTAGTTCAGTTCCAGGATGCGGCCAACTCCACAACCGTTTTTCTCCGAATTCTGAGGTCAAGTTGAAGTCGATCTAAAATACACCAACCACAAAGAAAACCTTCCGCAACGTTGGAGCTTCCTAGAACACAGAACAACTTGTTGCCGTATGGGCATAAAACCGCCCGTATCGAAAGCAGGTAAGCGAGAGTAAGCGTCCGTCAATAAGTTGCTCTTAATCACGTCCACCCCTAACCGGCCATTGAGCGCGCCACAGATCTCGACTTCCCGAGATGCTTGGCTCTCGGACTCGTTTCAAGCCTTTGCCAGCCCCGTTCGCTAACGACGTTTACACCTTCAAGAGCACCTCTACACCTTGCAGACCTCCGTCGGCTCCCCAGAAGCGCTCCCGAAGATCTCGTCGGACGCGGCTCTGGCTTGGGATCGATGTATGAAGCTACGTACATTTGCTTCTCAGCTAGCGCTTGGGCTCTAACTTTTTCGTTCGAGTACGTGGCCAGGAATTGTGGACGACAGCGGAGGAGAAGACGACGACCTCGGATCGGACGCTCCAGTAGACGTCAGCGTGCGCGCTCACCGTAGAAATTAAACGGGAACGACCGGACCGGGGCCGAATCAGAATTGCGCTACGTCGGTCGTTCAAAGTAGAGTTTTGGTGGCGATATGGAGTCGCCGCTCCGACGACGGTTGTCGGCCGGCGAACGCGGTGATTCCGTAATCGTGATGCGCATCAATGCGCCGCTTGGTTGCAGCTCGGTACTCCCACACTGGTGACCCCAAGGAAAAATGATGATCCGCGTTGTCTGATTCGGAAGCCGAAGTCCTTCGTTCCTTGTCAGTCGATGCAGAAGCAGAAATACGAAGACAAAGGGCCACTTGAAAAAGTGAATCCGCGTAGGCGATGTGGGGGTGGTGACTTGTAGTCGCTCGCTCGCTCGCTCGCTGGATTTCTTGCCATTTGCTGCCCGCCGCCCGGTGCTGGTGGTCTATGATTGTCTCCGTACGTTTGCGATTCGCGCGTCTCACGATGAGCTTGGTCGTTCGCGCGGTTCCAGCTCGGATGCGGACAATCGGAATTCACCGCGAGTAAACCGATAACGAGTCCGTGCCGCAATTTACACATCTGAGCAGTCGTCGACATCGGCGAATTATCCGACATTCGGATGATCTGAATACCTGAAAGCATCGCTGGTCGCTTGGTTAATAACAATCAGTGGGTGAGCATGGATCCGTATCAGGGAATCATCAATTGGCCGTGCACGGAACGCAGAATTCGGTCCGCATTCTTACTCCGTGGCCAAGATGGTGCTCTGTTGGCCGTCAGTCGAACATCCAGTCAACCAGCCACTCCCTCCCCCTCCTCATTCTGTTCCCGGATGTTACTTGCCGCCGCCGTCGCTGCAGTCCACTGTTGCTGTGGCCGCAATCGGTCGTCCACACCCTCCTCCACACCGAGCGGAGAGTCCGCAGACGAGCGATCGTCGGACGGACGGACGGACCGAACGGACGACCACCCCATCATCATCGCGATCATCGACGTCTTCGGCATCATCATCATCATCGTCAATACCGAACTCATCATCGGCCAGTGGTTAGAGCTCTTCAACCGCAAAGGGATGACCGGAGTGCGGAACTTCGGACTGAGTTCATTGATCACTCGGACGTTGCAAAAGCGTCGGAGAAGCGGAACTCCGATTTGGGTCCGAGAAATCTCGAATCGAGCAGCGAGTATCGAGTGTCAAGCGTGAGCCGCTGTGTCCTGCTGAAATAAAGGGTCCGATCGCCTCATCCACCACAAATCGTAACAATGTGCACGACCGGACACTTACGACGAGCATCGGATGGACGAGAAACGGATCTCCATGAAGGAATTCTGGGCTTGTCGCCTGTTCGACTTCTGTACATACATAGTTGAAAATACGAAAAACGAAAAAATCCGAAGGCGAGGGTGGCGTTGTGTGCGGACGTCAATTCTGTAGCTGGCCACGATCAGCAACGAGGTCCGCATTCCAAAGCCACGAAACGCTGCTTGTAGAGCCACGAGGAATTCCTTCCTCTGCGTTCGGATACACCACCGCTACCATCAGCAGCGGCGACGGTGGCGGCGGCGGCGACGGCATCATCGCCATCAAAAGCAACACAACTATCAAACAGGTGTCTCCCGAATGAAATAACAACTTCTACGGAGCGCGTTCTTTCTGTTCGGAGGAAATCGACTCGTCCCGGAATACTCGGTCTATTTGCGTGGTCGGATCTTCTGGAGCTTCGCACAAGCACGGTCACGTCTGAAGTTTGAGCTCCGAGAGCGAGTCTGGTCTTTCGTAAATCTTACGACTGACCAATACAGGAAGCTCCGGCCTGCGACAGAGAAGAAATTGCATCCATGGGAATTGGGAATCTGGACGCAGTCCCGCAACTCAAAATATCCGTTTCTTCCATGATAGCGAGTTCCTCGAGATCGTTCCTCTGAAAATTTCCTTCGCGCTCTTGTGCTCCACCCCAGGGAGTGCCGCCGTCTGTCCACGCGCGGCCCTAGATGTGAGCCCCCATACGTCCGACTTCAAGCGCCATGACCGCTTCGCTATCCGCGGTATCGCTGAGGCTGTCAGGGACGGGATTTCTCGGTGAATCGGGAAAAAGCGATCCAGATAGCGCTTAAATGGGAACGCCTGCGCATGGAATCCTTCCCGACTCGAGGTATCTCCTCGGCACGTCCGTTGTGTAAAAATTGTAGTCGATGACATCCGGAGTTGAAGATGCTACTTGGGTCGGCTTTAACAAGTAAAACCGCACGACGTTCGCTCCGATTCGATGTGGCCCGCGCGTAGGTGGATCGAAGTTTTTTTTACGATTATTGGCCGCAAGCTTTTTTTTGATTCGGAACCCTTTGAGGGGATATTCAGAGGTTGCGCTGGGCCGTCTAGCGGAGCTGTCGGATCGCTTCGGAGAAAGTCGTCTTGCCTCTGACCTAACACACAGCGCTAAAAAAAGGGTAGGTTCCGTATGTTTGTGTCTCATTAGAAGCGGAGTTGTAAACCCTTTGAGCCGAAATCTGCACTGTCTCGAAGCTGTTCATAGGAAGCCACATCAAACACTGGGCGGCTCCGAAACGAGCTCTGTTGGGAAAGTTTCACACGATCGTCGTCGTCCCATGATTTTGGGGCTGCTTCTGATCGTACCCTGCGAGATGCATGTGTTAGACATCAAAGAGTTCTGAAAACCGAATCAATTCTGATTCGAGATCGACGCGCCTCGAGCCAATGTGACGCGATGACTGATTCGATGTTCCAAAGCTCGGATCGTTACACGGATTCTCGGAGACGAGTTCGAGACTTCTCCGGTCTGAACTCAGCCTGCTTTGCGTCATGCGGGAGTTTCCCACGTGACCGCGACGCTCGATGCGAGCCCCCGAAATTGAGGCGGAACTGCGCGACATCCTTGCAGCTTCCAATTGAGTAAATTCGGCCGGAATATCGAGCGATTCGATTCGCCTCCCGAGCCGCTGCCCTCACCGGGCGAAAACCTGGAAAGCCTGGGCCAAGAGGTTCGAATAATGAATTGCCTTTCCGTGGATTTCGCAGACCAAGCATAGCGTCGAGTTGGCCCAGACTTTGGAGAGACATGCTGTGACACACGGCACGCTCATCGCCAAGATCGGTAGGCACATCGACCAAGCCAAAGATAAGAATTAAATGTGATATTGATTTGGATAGCGAGAGTGATCGGTGTAGACCTAAATGCGTCGCACTAGACGGTGACCACGCTCCAGAAGAGCGACTCCAATCCTACCGCAGAGGACAAGCCAGGGAGGTAATAGAGAATTTCGTTATCGACCTCGTGAGGCGTCTGAGCTCCAAGTGGCTCAGCGCTCCGCCTACGGCCGAGGACTTTTCCCGCAGGGGAAAATAATCCGGAGCGGTACCCAGAGGAGATTCGGATCGAGAACTTCGTCGCGCGCCGATCGATTGCGCAGCTGCAGTTTCGAGCGAGGTTATCCAGTGGAATACACAGCAACGCGATGCTTACCGCGGATCGCGGAGGCGTTCCCAGCTCGACCTTGCTGTTATCAAATGCGTAAGTAGGAAGCTCCGCAGCAGGTTTAAAGTTCTCCTTGAAAGTTCGATTGCGGACTCGGTGACCATGAGGTCTCGGCTTTGGCACGTTGGACAGCCGCTATCTCTATTGACTGGCTTTTTTAATCGCGGCATCGATCTCTTAATTCTTTCCGGTCTGTGGGCAGCCACGGGAGCGGGAATCGCTGTGATCGTCGGCTCGCCGGACAATGGCGATTCGACAAAACAAGTCGATCTGCGCGTCAAGATCCTCGCTTCCATGGCAGTTGATGATCTGTGGACCAGCCACGATGAAGCTCCAACGTCGACAGCTCAAGGAAAACTCTATTGATTCGAAGCTTGGGAAAATACGTTCGCTTCCGTGAATATCTCATGCATGAGCTGAAGACGAGCATGAATCGCGCGTGCCGGGATCAATTAAGAGACAGGTGTTTTTTCCCGGTAATTGCGGTGGAAAACAATCTTCTGGTAGCCGCTCCATGAATAATCAGGAGAGTGTCCGAAACATGGGAAAAACGTCGAAAAACGAGGCGTAGCGAGCTTAACTTAGCGCCAATGGATTATCATCATTGGTCGGTCGTTCTCTGGTGCTTGATGCGGCCGGTGCCGCCGAACAGAGTGCGTGCCCTTACCAGAAGAGAGGGGAACGTCGGGCGGGGCTTCAGGGCAGCTCCTTGTTGCTTCTTAATTTCAACGGATTGGCGACTTCTGATTCAGTAGTTACTTCGACTTTTCGGCTACTGGTTGTTGTTCTCTGTCTTCACGCAAGGGAGACCAGCTACTTCGCTCCTACGGGCAGTCAGTCACTTCAACATCGTCCAGCCGGGAATCGTGCCGTCCACACAGCGGATATGTTAATTCAACACTTCAACTCGTCTTCGCCTACTTTCGCCGGAGATGGTGAGTGGCTTTTCGAAGGAATATTTCTCCAATCCACCGGATTGAATCTCTCAACCGAGATTCCCTAGCTTTCTGCTTTCCTGGTTGGCACCATCGGAGCTTAGATACCTTTTTGACGTTCCGCCGTCACCGACGTCTGCCGCCTCGTAGAGATTGCGTTGGGCAGTACTGGTCCCCTTCAATAAGAATGGACTTTCGGACAATGGACTTTCTGCCAGGGACGAGGGACAGCGCCGAACTCCCCCGTTCCGGGGGCGAACCTCCGTGCCGGCAGTGGCGATGTGAATGTCGATCGATCGATTTCCACATTCAAGTTCAGCGATTTCCTATTTTCCCAATCTGCGAGGGTTTTTCCATTTTCGATGATCGGACCTGGCCCGTCATTTCGCGCCGGAAGCCGAGGCATGCTCCACTCGTGCGTTCTAGCTCGGTGACGAGATCCGTTTTCGCAAATTCATGGGTCGGGCCGATTGCATGAGAAGACACTTGATGAACCCACCCTGTCCTTCGACCGAAAATTCCGCGAGGTTCAACAAAAAAAGAGGTCTAGCAACGGCTCTGATCTTGTGACGGACATAAACGCGAACCTTGAGTGGAAGCGTCCGACGTCGAGGCGGAGAAGACGAAAGCATGGATTCAAGTTCTTACGTCGACGCGTTTTGGTAGCGCACCGAATACACACACCGCACAAACACTTGGGGACAAACATCTGTCGTTCTACTTCAAGCTATCGCCACCGGTCCGACAGCTGACCGTGTGTTTGCCTAATTGCGTTCAGCAATGCTCCACCGTCGAGCTCCCAGAAACTGGTGGATTGAGCATTTCTCGCATTGTACACTTCTCGTCTCGATCTCGGAAGAACAATCTTTCATAATCAATCGTCCGGGCCTTCCATGCGTGCGTCACTTTCTCACCGGAGCTCTGGCCGAAAGTGCTATCGTACACTGCGTCTCGACGAAAAACGTAATTTTCCTTCTGTCAGCCGCGCTTTCAATCTTCACCCAGACTGGCACTCGATGCACGCTGACGACCTAATTGAGACTTCGTCGTGTGAGACAAGGCACGTACCAACTTCGAAACGACCGATCCGGGCTAGAATGAAAGCCTGATGGAATACCGGCGCGCCGGAGCTCCGACAGAAGAGGAATTCATTCAGTTGCCCGAGACCGGCGGATCGTGGCCGCTTGGCACGGACACTCCCATTGAGCATCGCTCCGGCGTTCACTATGTGTCCATTCGTACGGATTCATGCGTCCGAACCTATCCGTCGAAGTCAGCTAGCTCGGATCAGTTTAGCGAGGCAGAAGCATCCGCCGTTGGCTTCGTTGGTCGACCCATTCGAGTAATTTCGGTAGCGTTCCTTAGCTCGCTCAACGCTCGCTCGCTTCGTCCGGCTCATTACAAGCCGCTGAGGCCCCAAGCGATTGGTAAACGGGAAGTTTTGCACGGACGGCTCATTTTCAGCTGAATTATGTTGTGTCCGGAGGAATAAAATCTCACCGCGCGGTTTCCGTTTCCAGGGCAAGAGCGCTGCCTGCCGACACCTCCACCCACTCCGGAAATTCATCCGGCCTTCCGTCAGTCGCCGCGGTATAATCTGACGTGCTATTCGCCCTCGTCGTCGCCACCCATCCAGAACCCGCACTCGGCTTTCGTTCCGAACCGCACCTTCGTTGGACTTCCTCCAACAACGAAGAAGTTCAACTTCGCCAAGCTCGCCGAGTCGGCTGTCGAGGACAAGACCAGTGCGAAACGTGAAGCTCAAGCGACGGTGATCTCAGCCTGCATGATCCAAAGGAGCCACGAGCTAGCCATCAGGAACATCATCCTCCAACAACTCTGCTCGCAGCAACAACAACAGCAGCAGCAACAACGAGAGCAGTTCCAGAAGCACAAACAAGATCGCCAACACCACCTGCAACAAGCCGCTCCGCAGCATGGTTTTGCGAAGCACTTGAAAGACATCCACCCCGTCGACAATGTCAACCCGCTCCAGCAGCAGCAGCAGCCGACGTCAACGCGAGCGAAGAAGGAGTTCGTTTGCCGTTTCTGCAACCGTCGTTTCACGAAGAGCTACAATTTGATGATCCACGAGAGGACTCACACCGACGAACGCCCTTACAACTGCGACATCTGTCACAAAGCGTTCCGGCGCCAGGACCATCTGAGAGATCACAGGTAAATAATGTGCCTTAAATAATTGAAAAGAATTTTCGTGCCGAGAACTAGATCGGGAGAAAGCAATGCTCTCGTGGTCTTGTTGGGCTGCGGAAAGCGCTCCTGGGAGCTCAATCCGTACTCGCTCGATCGGGAGACGGTTTCTGACGAATATGCGCACGGCAATTTCGATTGCCGATCGCGCCAAGACCGCGCATTTGAACGACACTGACAGCGGCAGATGTTTAACGGTACAAACGGTGGGGGAAGCTTTCTTCCGGCGGCGAACTCATCAGTTGATAAGCTTATTGATTCGGGTGACGGCTAACGGAGCTTCCTCCCCGGAGCACTCAGGCGTCGTTCATACAGTCATCCAGTCATTGAGTCAGTCAGTCAGTCAGTTAGCTAGACAGAGTCAGTGGGTCATTCAAGCGAATCACCTCGCGCAGCTGAGGTTACAGCGCGAATCTTCGCCTCTGATTCGCCTGGTACGAAACTCGAGAAGCGGTTGGCGGGACAGAGACACGACTCATCGGAGGTTCTACAATTTTTCAATTTCAATCTTCCAGGTACATCCATTCGAAAGAGAAACCATTCAAGTGTACAGAGTGCGGGAAAGGCTTCTGTCAGAGCCGAACGCTCGCCGTCCACAAGATGCTCCACATGGAGGACTCACCACACAAGTGCCTACAGTGCGGACGGACCTTCAATCAGCGTTCGAATTTGAAAACCCACCAACTGACACACACAGATATCAAGCCATACACGTGTGATCACTGCAAGAAGGAATTCAGACGGAACTGCGACCTCCGACGTCATCTGCTCACTCACGGAATCAAAGCGGAGTACATCAGCGGGAGCTCCGATGAATCAATGGACGAGGAAACGACCGACGATTTTTGAATATTAGGACGATCGAGGAATGGCGACGACAGAGAAACAGTTTGGAATGTGGGCAGACCGGAGGCGATCTCAAAGTACAGTAGACGATAAATAGATGAACTCGCTTCGCTGAAAATCTTCCGACCAAAGTTGAACTTCAGCGCTCCAAGATCCTGTAAACTCATGTAAATATCACCGAGGCGATCGCTCGACGCTTGTCCGCATAATCGGCGCGGAGAGAGCATGTTGCCACGTAATGGTTATCTAAATAAAACTATTATAAACAAGAAACGCTGAGGACAATCTAAATCGAGGAGGTCTCCTAGAAACTATGTTGTTTGCTCGATCACGATGCGACTCGCTCCCAGTTGGGAACCGGCGCGTAGGAACCTTTCGGGAGGGGATCTCAGTCAGCTCTAGGGTTCTCATCGGGAGTTCACCAAAGGGTAGGGCAAACTTCCACCGAGTGCAGAAGTTTCAGAGGGGGGCCGATCGCTGCTCTCGGGAAAGAGGCAAAATTATTGAACGAATTCAGAACCTTAGATATTCGGCCAAATGAATTCTCGAATCAGTCCATGTATGTACACGAGGCGATGTCATGGCCCGTGGGTCTCCATGAACACTCCTGTGTTCCTGATCTCTGGAATCGAAAAGGTATAAATTACTCGTCGTACTCATATCGGCGGACAATGAGATCCGGAATCGTGCACCGGGATCGCACGGCTCTCGCGCTCGATCAGGGCGGCGGAAGCCCGTGGTATGAATCAGAGCCCTCCGCAAGGTCGTCTCATGGGTAACTTGACTAACGACGCTCGCGGAACTCTCAGACTTCATGACCGTCCCCATCCACACAAGAGCGCTAATTGGTTCCGTAGATTGATTCCGTCCTGGTTGGCCGAGGCCTTGCGATAAATAGGGAGGAAACTGTAGACCCCTCTTTGGGCACGACAAAAATTAGTCCCGAATTCCGTACTCAGCAAGAGGGGAGTTACTCCTTACCAAAGCTCAAGATGTCGGTCACCTTATCGTCGAGGTATCACCGCATTCTCTTCGGAATTCGAGACGGGGAAAGCCTGTTCGGAAAGATCTTCCGAGAGGAGTTACACAGGGATTAAGAACCGGTATGGGACCATTCTCGTTGGAAAGCTTCTTTCGAGCGTTATTGTTCAACTTTGCAGCAGGCTGAGCAAGGAATCCGGCAAATCTCAAACTTGAGCGGGCATCTATCATTGAAGAGGGACATCACGCCCTCCCGTCAAAGACCGCGCTTGTTTTCTGAGAAAATCGCTCTCAAGGTAAAGCGGACAGCAATGAACTCACGGGTGCTCTTCGGGATTCGTATTCGAGAGCTTGAATCTCAAGTAGAGAAGGGAGAACCGACTGACTAAGGTTTGAGCGCTTGCACGTATGGAAGATGCGATCCAACACCGATCGACAGTGAAAGAAAAACTTCGTTCGAGTAGCGGCACCAATGGATTCTGCAGCGAGTCAAAGATGGTTAGCGACTTGCGACACAGCTCATGAAATACGACTTCAAAAGCCTGCTGCTCTGTGGACCGTATTCAATGGAGTTTACAGCCAGCAGTGAAAGCGGAGTGATCTGAAAGGACCAATACACGATGACTTGTATGCTACAACTCGCGAGAGCGTAAACCAAGGGTGCCGGCCGCGTGCATGTCGGACCGGTGGGTGGTTGACGTCGCCTCGCTCCGGCCTAGGCTTTCGCTCAGAAGAATGATTAGTCTGTGATTTACAGCAGAAGAAGGGTCGCGGTTTTCGATTGCTGGCGGAACCGACTCCTCTACAATCTCCCTTCTGTGGGCTCTCTCTGCCCATCGAGACTTCACCGATGTCACCGGAAAGAGAATCGACTTCAAAGCGGAATAGGCTGATGCTGACCCAGCCGCTAAGCTCGTCGAGAATGCCCTGGAGCTACCTTTCGGCGGATATCGGTCCCATAGCGCTGGGAAAAACCTTCGATTCCCCGTATATGAGTAAACTGAATGCTTGTTGAACAACAGTGTGTCATAATTACGGGGCGGGAGGAACTTCGGGAATTCGTATGGGAAACCTTTCCATGAGTTATCGTCGGAAAATGTTGATCCCACGTGATGTTGATCCGCAGACAGCACCTTCCTGGAAAGCTGACAACAAGAGGTGAGCAAGGGACCTATTCCGAAATCTCCGAGCTCGGATAAAGCTCTCGAGGCATCAAGATCCAAAGATACCACAGCCCTAAATACATTAACTTATCTTCAAACAAAGCAAAAAAGCTTCGGTGATAGGCGAGCGGCCGGGTGAGCGCCTGCCCCAGTCGAAACGTTTTTGTCTCGCCCAACAACAAATTGCCGTGATTTACAGTCGTTTGACATCAAGTCAACCAGCCAGCAAGCCAGCCAGTCAATCGTTCGCTTGGTCCATCCATCCGTCCATCCGACCGACCGACCGTCAGTCCGACCATTTTGCGTCTGTCAGTGAGACAGAGCAGCCTCGGATTTGGTTACTTCAAACACGAGCTGCGGCAGATAAATAAATTAGATTTGGAAGCGGAGAATCAACGGAACAGCCAAATCCATAGACCTTCTACGCGCTGATAAGTGATATGCTGCTGCTGCCGCCGCCGAAATAAGATAACGGGAAGGCAAGCGAAAACAATTTAGATAGTATGCTCCTTATTTTCTCCTTCAGGCAATTCTCAAGAGCGCAGCGACCTCCTTCAGGATCGGAGCGGTTGTTTGGCCTCCGAAACCTACGAATTCGGCTCAGCAGCAGGCCAGCGCTCCAATAGACGGACGGAAAAGGACTATGGACTCGAGATTTGAGGTCAGACTCGGATTATGGCCGGGTCTATTCCCCAATCAGCAATGCGCGTCATACCGGCTGTCGTCAAGTGTTTTTTTCCAAGATCTCGCTGTATAGGAAAACCCGAGCGAATCCGTATCGCATCCGGAGTTCATTAAGCCATCCCGATTCGGGGAAGCAAGCCTTGAAATTTCGTAATGCTTGGGAAATCTCCGGTAGCATCGAGCGGAGGCATGGAATAAATTTCCGTTGACGCTTTTGATCTCGGGATGAGTACAAGACGGACGACGACTGTGAGGTGTAACGCGCACGGAGTCATTGAGGTGAGAAGTTCAAGTGCTCGAAATGAATTCCGCCGGAACCGGCGACCGACGACATGTGAATGAATTTATTTCTGAATCAGTGAGCAGTTCAACGAGCAATAGGGCGAAATTGAAGAGGAAGGGACAAGCCGAAAGGAAGTGCTTGGGCGTCACTCGACGCGACAAGAAGAGGAGAAGTCGTAGAACGGTCGTCGTTGCTCCTGAAAGCAAAACATGTAGAACTGCTCATTCGTTATTCAAGTCGGCGAGCAGTGGGGGAAGTAATAGTCTCACACGAGTAGGGCAGCAGTCGTCGTCGATCGCTCGCTCGCTGCTCAGCGATTGTCAGAGCTGACATAAAATGCACCTAACTAAGTACAAGGTGTATTCATTTGCATAGAAAGTCACACAAGTCACTTTATACGATGCCGAGACGTTTTGAGCGCTTTCGGTCGGCAAACTTGAGAGCCTACGCTCTGTTTTGATAATTGGCGGCGCTTCTGCAAAACGCACTTCCTGACCTCTGATGCTCGAAAGCACGCTAAGCGTCCGCTGAAAATTCTCCACCGGGGAACTTTTTCGAGGCGAAAGTTTTTTCGGCAGAATGCAATGTGTCGAGCACCCGTGCTTAGCCGCGACGGAAGCGCGGACTTCGAGAAAACCCCAGATGAGAGCCGAAAGGGATGAGCACCGAAGGAATGGAAATGATCTGGGATCACTTCATACACGGGTATGAGGTGTATACCATTCGAAGCCTCTTCGACGGTGGCTACCGACGGCATTTTCATTCAACACATGATTGTTGGCTAGCTGTTTAGTCCATCGACGAATACAGAGGCTGGCATCGTATACCGTCGAGCGTCGTCGTGCACCGTTCAATAGAAACGTTCGCACTGCCAACAGCAGAGAGGGCAAGAAGAGGTCGTGACACGCACCGACAAACACTTTTCAATGGAGTAGCCAGCCGATCGATAGTCGTTTCTTGCCCGAAGTTTCCCCGTCTTACTCGATGCGTGCTTAGCAGATCGCTTCAAGACACGAAATCCCGTCAGATCGCGCGCAACATCTCCACAGATTTTCGCCATTCATGAAAAATCCTCATCCTACATTGGGCACATGAAGCATCTCACGACTTGCTCGGCAAGACCGCTCCCGCCCGATTTCGGAATTAATTTCCCGGAAATTTCCTCGTTCACTCGAGGCGAAGAATTCGGATATCGTTCGTTTCCCCCTCGTTTGAGGTATTCGAGACTCCTTCTCGCCGGTAGCGACCGTCCAACGAATTACGTGCATTGAATAAGAGCCTCGGCGAATGCCAGCGCTCACTATTGCATCGTTAAGGGGCATTTGTATGAAGAATTGTAACACGTCGTCGTCATCATCATCATCATCCCGAAAGGTCTGTCCACTTGACGGCGGCGCGGCGGTGCTGCTGCTGCTGCTGCTGCAGCGGCGGCGACGAAGAACGTACGGTACAACGGCAATATAGCAGCGGTGGCGGCGGCAAGAACATTACGCTCATCTGTAGATCCTCGGTGTGGCCCCTCTCAACGCGAGCCTCTCGCTACCATTCGGCTACCGCAGGAGCTTTCATTTCATTTCATCCGGGTATGTATTGGCTCTCTCCTGGCGCTGATTCTCGTTCGCTCCTTCGCTCGCTAACTCGCTTCTTGAAGGACGACGTTTCAAACAAGCTCACGATCTACGTTTTCAACAACAACAACAACAACAAAATCGACGACGATGAAGCCACTGACTCATCGCGCGATCAATCGGTGTCGAAAAGTCGAAGTTTGAAGAAAACGGACAAGATCACCGATAATTTCTCGCCTGGCAGAATGAGCTCGCTGTGGTGTGAGCTTCCATAAGAAAGAAGTCACCTGCCGCCCCCCCTCCCGGGAGGGAACTAGAGTACCGTTAGTCTGCCAGCGGGGTCGAAGGAGTCGTTTTGTTCTTCAACACAGTAGTCATACTCCGCGACATAAATCAATTCTGTGTGAGCCGTCCTGACTCTGTGGCGCCCCTTGTACCTATGTCATGGAAAGAAATTATTGCAGCACTACTGTCCTCCTTCGTATGTTCACGTGGAGAGGCAAACAACACAGCACAGACTCCCGGTATCGATCACTACCCCTCAGATGCGGAAGAGGCTCTCCGGAAGATATCGATTCAATACTGTGTGATACTCCGATCTGCCGGGCTTATGAGCCAGATCTTTCCTTTGGGGGCCTAAGTGGGACTTCTTGTGGATCGATGAGACTGCGGGAATCTTCCGCCTCCTCCTTGGGATTCGGAGAGATGTATCCCACGTCAGGATTATCGTGCGGCTTGGGCGGGATCGCTCCATGGTCATTGTTGCCGATCGCTGAATAAATATTCATATCTCCCAGTTTGGAGTTCGGGTCTGACTCGAAATTCCAGCGATTCTTCCGATGGAAGTTCCATGATCCATCCTTCATTCGGGGCGAGTGCCGTGATTAATTGACCGCTGTCAATTATTCAGAGCTAATCAGAGCCCGGGATGCGCCATACGTTCCCCCGCGCAGCTCGGACACTGCAACGAGCCCCCTTGTGAAATCGGGATCAGGAGGGCGTTTTCGGCGCGGCTTTCTTCCTAGATGCCCGAAATCCCTTTTCTTTCCGAATCATCCACTGTATGAACTTGCCACGGTATAACGCGGTAGCATCCATCGAGAGGAGCGAGACCTATGATGGAAAGACGAGGACTGAGGAAAGTCCTCCACCTACCGAGGCGGTCGTGGTCTTCCCGGGGTCCCCTTTCCTCTACGCCCCTGCGCGAATCCTCACGGGCCTGCGGGACGGGAATCAAGTACCTGATCACGGGCCAAATGAATTCACTCCACCATTGGCCAGGAATGATTGCGCTCATCGAGAAATCATCGATTTCCGGCACAATTTTCTGTCGGGCGAGATCCTCGAGAAACAGCTAGGCTCCTGGGTTCGGACCAGTCAACATGGTAAAGGCAGATCTGCCAAAGATGAACGCGCCTACTACGCGACCGATCTCGAACTCGGCTCCCTCACTATGGGCTGAATTATGGGTGAGCAGCTAAAGCACGTCGAGATGACAGGGATCTGCTGACTTCACCTACATTCGTGAAAAAATTCGGCGGCGCGATATCGCTGACCACTAGGTTGCGTCGGTCATATTTCGTGCATAGATTCCGCCTAGAATGCTCCGATGGCTGGCAGCCGTTGCTACAGAAAACCAAACATCGTGATCCCGGGCCTCGCCGAACTCGCTCGTGAGTTACGGACCCCCAATAGCAAGCAGACGATGACGATAGCTTTCGACCCGTCCGCATGTCCGTAAATCCCATCGTTGTTGCCATCGCTGCTGCGGATTCCGCTAATGCTCACCTTAGTTCGACCTCACGCTGACGATGGCTCCGACATCGTTCGTAGTGGCGGCGCTGGCGCCACTCTCCTCTACAACTTCTACTACGAAAGCAGATTCACTCACGTTTAGTGTTCATGCTTTGCTCATTCACGGATCCGTAATCCGCACTGATCTTGCTCCTGAGCGCCGTTTGTATCGAGTTTTTATATGGGACCTCTTCAACATATGGAAAGCTAAATCGGTCGGTCGGTCAGGAACGAGATCACCGACAGTATTCGCTCCTGCCAAAACTAAGCACGTTAATGTCTGAGCGAGTCGGGAAGTCAGAGCGAAAAAATAGCAATGCCAGAAACCGCAACGGAAGGATCAAAGGTGATGCTACCGTGTAAATTCGACGGCAGTAGCGAACTAAAACTCGTTCTAGACCCCCTGCCACCAGATAGCGACATCGACAGCAGACTGGATGTTCAATCTTGTTTGAAAGCTCTACGGTTGCGCATCCGTTCGCTTTTCGTTTTTTCTTTTGGTTAATCGGCGTGGTCGGCGTGATCTTCGACTCAGCATGGAACAGCGCTGCCATTCTTCTCCACTCCGATCTTTTATCCGTGGAAGCATTTGTTTAATCGAGGGTCCTGACTAATTGGGGACTAGATGGACGATTCCAGGAACATTTTTTATTTACCCGACCGTGGTTAAATGATGCCGCCTTCTCTCCGAACTCCGGGAGACGAGTTCATGGTCCCACATGCACAGTGACGGACCAACGTTCGACCCGAACTGGAAATTCCACAAACGGCTCGTCGAGTTCGCTGAGAGAGGAAACAGAACGTTCTGATCGTCGTGCGCACACAATGTCGAGGATGTCACCGGAAGCCGACGAATGCCGCCGTGCATCCGTGACCTCGGAGCTGATACACGCGATTTATTTAGTAAACCGAAGGAACAAAGCTGTGTATCCGGTCGGATGAACCTCGAAGCCACCTCTGAAGCTGGGATCCGACAGAAACGATTCTGTGGAGCTGATGTGCCTGATGAAGCATCACGATTGTCGCATGCCGTCATCGACCTGAAGTCATCGGGGGGAAAAAGGAACCTGTCGAAAACGAAATCAGGAAGCTTCAGAACTATTGTCCTTGACTTCACTGCTCAGTGCAGGGAAGAAGTCAACAGATTCGAAAAATCTCGATTGAAGTAAGTAGAAGCCAAAAAAAAATGACGAACAAGATGCCACGCCGTTGTAGTAGAATTGCTCGTAGGGCCTCTCATTGATCCGGCTTCAAAGAAGAACGTAGACAACCAGACAGCTTGGCACGCTGAAGTGTGCTGACCATCCCAGAAAAT
Organism: Galendromus occidentalis; assembly: GCF_000255335.2. Taxonomy (NCBI): domain Eukaryota; kingdom Metazoa; phylum Arthropoda; class Arachnida; order Mesostigmata; family Phytoseiidae; genus Galendromus; species Galendromus occidentalis. The sequence continues at coordinate 72,746 of NW_003803772.1, forward strand.
TCTGGGTTTCGCCAAGAAGCCCTATTACTGCAACAAATGTCTAACCCGTCTTCTTTGTTCGTTCTACGAGAATCAAGATGGTGTCAACTTCATCGTCTCCGGAAGCGCGAGCGAGTGGTTTTGACTTGAGCGGTGATTGCCACCGTCCATGAGCTTCCCGCAGGACGGCGCCGTCGGCGTGACGAAATCACGGGTTTCACCCTCGATCGATACTCGAGCTTCTGAGGCGGGAGCCTAGAAACAATCGCGGTGATGAGATTCGGCACTGCATCCATGATTTCGGATAGCGACGAGCTTGTCGGGATCTGAATTCGTGTGCCGAAAAAATTCTTAAGATGAAGAACCCATCTTCACCGATTTCCTCCCGTTCGAATGCCGGACAGTCTCATTAGATCTCGGTGCCCGACGACTCGGCATCAGATGACACGGATGTCTAGGATTTGATTTCACTCTCCGGTCTTTCTAATTGTAAGATGTCCCGCGGAGGGAGCCGGGAACTTCCCAACGTATCAGACGGGGCATGAGTCTCCCGATACAGCTAGCTAAAGCCAGTATTCCCGCTGACTGTTACTGAGCTCATCGCGGAAATGAGGAGATCGGGACGGCCGTGTTCGGTGCGCGGAATCCGTCTGGCGTGAACGTGCAGCTCGCTGCAGATTTCTGCCGTGTACCTTGAGTGACTCGATGGTTGGTTGGGATTTTATTACCGTTTGGAACCACTCCTCGTCGATTCCATACGGAGCTATGTAGCATGTTCTTCGGTAGTTTACAGATCACGTACGCGGGTTCGCTGCTCTACTTCGCTCCCTGCGGACAAGTGCCACCAAAGTGGCATGAGCGCCTTGAGCGTGATCCACGTATCGCCCTTGCCGTACGTCTGCCCGCCGTTTGGGTGAACGATCGATCAGTTTATGGAATATGTCAAAAATGAATGGCTCGGATTCCAACGTGTTCCCGCAATCGTTGGACATGAAGGCATTCTCATTCACTCGTAGAGAGAGAAACGTATTCTCCGAAGGATTACCCCGCCACTGTTTCTCTGAACAGACTCGGATTCAGCCCGGGACTTGAATCCGGGGGCGGATAGCCGGCGATCGTGATCGCCTATCGCGAGATTTCTGGTTTACGGGTCTGTTCCCGCTCTCTTTCCGGGTTCTCGATATCGAACGGAGCGGAGAGCTAGCTCTGAGTAGCATCGTACTTGGCAGTTTGTTAAGACGAAGTCGTTTGACCACGACTAGAAACGAGTTTAATTATCGGGAAGTGTTTTATCATCGCGCGAACGCCGTAAGGCCCGTTCGGCAAGGCGCATTTTGGGTGGAGTTAAGATCACGTACTACAGCAGCACCGGCAGCAACAACAGAAACAGGAAAGAGATATGAGCTGAAGAGGCGGCTCACTCATGTGAACGCCCATCCCATCGCATGCGTCGCCAGCAGCGGGAGCCAACTAAGGAGAAGCTGGACAACAGTCACTTGTTTCAGCAGCTACTGTACCGGCGGCTTCCAGATTCAATACATATTTGGACTGCATCTTTCTCGCTCTTTTATTTTTCATCGTCCCAGGGTAAGGCACTGGAGGAACTTGATGGACAGAACATGAAGGATGCCGAAACGAGCCCAAGACTCCCACCTTGCTCCTCTGTCGCTGGACGATCATCAATCAAAGAAATGCGGGAGTTCTTACGATTTTCCTGAGAGAATACGCAGACCTATGACAAAGACACCCAGAGTTTAGGACGGGAGACGACGTGGAGTCAGAACCGAGCTCTGCCCGATGGTCTTCGTCGATTTTATGGTGGAGTTCTCGCTCGCCGACTGACCCTCAGAGTTCCCGATCGTGGGTTCGATGAGGGACCCGTCGATGCGCTGACCGTATCTCAATAGTATGACTTATGTCCAGCTAGGCTGAAATTCGACGGTAGCCCCATAAATTAATAAACAACAAACTCAATCCGCGAAGCACAGGATCAGAAAAAAATCGTGTTGTCTGTTTTCGAACCTGAGAATTTGGGCTTATTGCCGAGTCACTGGGGTATTGCTCCACTGAGGGCGACGACGAGAAACGTTGAACGGTCTCAGCATGATGTCGTCTGATGGCACATCTGGACGTTCACGTCACCATAAAGCTTCTGTCGTCGTTCATCGGTGACGTTTAGCCACGACCGGCGAAGCCGAATCTTCGGAACATTTTCAGATAAAGCGCGATGTTTTCGATTGGACGTCGATTTCTAATCAGCGGACATCGGTCGACCTCGAGTTTCTGCCACCTCTCGCTAAAAGATGGTCATCAGCGAGCAGCTACTGCTACTCACACAGACCTTCCGGTTCCCGCGGAATTCGGGGAGTGGAGCAGACTGGGAGAAGCTCATGCGAAGAGGAACCTGCACTTGAAAATTACCCTGTAGTATTTGTACGAGCTGACTAGCATATGCTCGAAAGCCAATTTAATGGTGTCCCAAGGATGATGCGGAGGTCTGCGCGCTAGCTGACTGAGGAATTCGAACAGTGTCCAGCTGAGGCAGCAAAAGTAACAACACCCTGGCTAGTCGTTGGCTTCGCGGCGACCACTCCCGTCACCACGGTTGGATACTTGAACGGACGCCGCCGCCGTCGTCGTCGATGACGTCAACGACGACGACAACGAAGACCGTGCCGATGACGACGAGCATCTCCTCGAGCGGATGGACTAAGCTCGACGACCGGTGGTACCCCCCTAATAGCCATGGTATGCATGCCTTCACCACCACCACCACCACCGCAGCAGCAGCCGCGGCAAAGACGATGACGACGACGACCACGTCAACAACGAGTACTATGGGCCAGACCACGGCAACCGGTCCAGGAGCCAGTTTTTGAATGAATGTACGGCATTAGGTAGTCGTTGTGTTTTATGGTGCACGTAACAGGCAGCAGGAGCACCGGGAGCCGCAGTGGCAGCCCTAACATCGTCAGCACGGCGGAGAAAAACTACCACTGAAGAATGTAGTGAATTTGCTCGGCAAGTGGCGGGCTACCGGGCGGACGGGGGAACCAAAGGGCCAGCGCCTAAATAGCCAGCTCGGCCAGTAGCGTTCTTGACGTTATTGACGAGCGATATCTTCTCGAAGCTACCCGCTACTTATTGTAACTATGTAGTCATCGGAGACGCTGTTCGCGCTGAAGTCGCATCGCTGCTCTCGATAATTATCAAATACTGGAGACTTCAATGTAAATAACATTAGAAAAAAAATTGCTCCTGGCGGACATGAAAACTTTGTGAAAAATGACGGTGCGAAATTCGTAAGGGGACACCGTTCAGATCCGTGATTCACTTTCTCTCTAGAGTGAACTTCTCGCAAGCTCAAAAGTCGCGCGATATCACTTCTTGGTTCCGAGCGAGCTATGAGGAATGCTCTACCTGAGAAGCGCGCATACGGCAAACACTTCATTTCGGTCCGGGATGCGGAGAGAGAACCAGATTAGCGAGGGGCTCAAGATTTGCATAAATTGAATAGATAGCTGTTGATGACTCAGTTGAATTCGTCAGGTCTTCTCAGAAAGAGCCAGACATCCGGAGATGATTCGCGGACCAAATTCCCGCTGATAAAAATTTTCACCTTGGACATATGCTCGGGCGAGTCCGCGCTTACGCTTCGACCAGCTTTTTCCATTGAACACAGAATCCAGCGATGTAGAGCTAAAGTGAGGTATGGCTGGGACTCATCCCCGATGAGGGAGTCGCGGGAGGCAGAAAGTCGCGGGTAGGGCCCCGCGAGTCGATCTCAAGCCGTATTTCGGATAAAGGAATCGGAAGTTAGTTGTCATATTTCGGAGTCCGAACTCCGACATGTCGGGCATACCTGGGTCTCTCGTCGCTTGGAGCGAACAGACGCCGGAAATCCGATGCTTGAGTCGGCTTGCTGAGGTAATTAATGATAGCAATAACTTTGGCAACATCGCTGGTGACAGCAGTCCGAGAACGATATCATCTGTTTCGCGTTTAGAACAGTAGCTTAAAGAGGGATGCCGTCGGCATCCTCGGCCACCGAGATATCAATCTTCAACGGCAACCATAGAAATCGAGAGCTTGCCTTAATGACGGCGGACTGAAGAGAGGCTGAAAACGGAAGCTCGGAGTTTGAGTTTCTGAGGCGAGTCAATCCTCGTCCGCGAAAAAAATTCTCACGTCCAGAACGTGTGAGCATGCGAGACCTTTGACTCCAAGTTGAGCGGTAGATATGCTCTGTCATTGTCTAGATTCGGCGGCGCGGCGGACGAATCAGCTCATGTTCGATGTCAGGATATCTGACGTTTGACAGCGGACATTCACTTTGACGGCGGAGCTCGCGCGACGACGGAAGAACCAGTCCACAAAGTGACGACAAGGCGTTGATGACCTTTGTGTGTGTTCTCACTTCGTCATTATATTGGCTGATGGCCGAAGCAGGAGACAGATAGAAAGATTTTCCTCTGTTTATATAAAGTGCACCATCGCCGGTAGTTGCAGTGGATCTTCGCGCTGTTCACGGCAGTGCTCGATGGCCGCAGAGGAGCTCGTTATCTCCGGAGTTACGACCTCCGCTGGTGGTGGTCCCTTCGGCGCGCATCCCGAACAGAGTAAGATTAGGATCGAAATCACCTCTCGGTTCTTGTCATCGAAAACTCGGTCGTCTCGTTCGGAACTCCGTTCGGTAAGCTAGTCCACGCCGTGGATGACTCACTCTTGCCAAGGTTTCCCAGAGATGATATCATCAAATCATGAGAATATCGACCCTCCTACGAAACTTGGCGTTTTTGTACGGGGTTAATGGGGATGGAGCCTCCTAGGGTTAAAAGAGTAATTTCCCAACTTTGTCGATGCGAGCGGTGACTCTCCTAAAGTACATTCGGGGAAACATTCGAACAGCTCCGCATTTGGGGCAGCTCCATGCAGAGTGAGTGTCAGAAACGGTCGCCGCGCAGGAGGAAATCAGATGAATGTTCCGTCTGAGATTAACTGGCTGGTCGTTGTTTGTTTTCGAATCGGTTGTCGCCCGGCGCCGCGCGCATTGAAGTAATAAAAACTTTTAGATTTCCCAGAAAAGCACACGCGGCGTCTACGGTGCTAATGACGAATGACAGCCGACGTGTGCTGGCTCGGAAATGCCAATTCCTTCAGGAAGATAAACCGAAGCTAGCGCTCTCTCCCGCCGGCGCCGTCTAAGTCTGATATCTTTTCGACGCCAGAAGGAATGAGATTCCAGCATCCCAATACGAGGTTCAAGCTCTCGTTCCAAACCCCATGACGTGACCCAGCTCGTTCCGCTGGAAGACCGAGGATTTCCCCCCCCCGGAATCCGCCACTTCATGACTCAGGTCACCATCAGGCCCCCGACCGATATGAAATCGTGATCGAGGACGGAACTCGGCAGAACCGCGCTCGTTGCGCAAGGATTCCTCGACGGTCTCCTATCGACTGAAGGATTTTTTTTTCTATTCGGACTCAATAACCGAGGAGGATGGATTAGGATTCGAACACCTTCTCGGATTCGAAGCGAATCGATAGCTGAATGGCCGAAGGTGGGAGAGGAGGTACAAACGGAGGCTCTAAATCAATCGTCTTCAAATTGAGCAAAGTGCCGGGCACGAAAGTCGGCCGGTGGCATACAGTTGAGAAAGCGTCTTCTGTCAAGTGTGCACTTCACTCTCGTCCCGCTCTCCTGCAGATAACTGTGAAATGATATCAACCGCTTTCTTCAGGGAATAAGAAAACCCATAGCAAGGAGGACGAGAAGAAGACCGATAGCCGGCCGTCAGGCGGCAGGCAGTTAGTCAGTCCGTCCGTCAGTCAGTCAGGCAAGCAGGACGTCCCAGGCAGGCATGCAGACCAGAAGCAACCAACACAATAAAACAATAAATTCAAAAACAGTTCCTCTCCGATAGAATGGGTCGCTCTTAGAGCTGACCATTCGATTGGGTGATGCTTCGTGTCTTTCACGCAATCATGCCCGAATCGATCACAGGTAGAGAGCCTCCCGAACCAATATGGCTCGGATATAGAAATCGGCGCGGCATAGAAGTGTAGGTACATATATGTTGCGGGTGCAGAAACCAGCAGAAAATGGAAGAAATTCGGAAAAGCGGAAGAACTCTATGCTCCTCCTCTCGATTCTGGCAGACTGTCGTCGCTCCCTCGGCGTCTTTTGTGCAGGCGCATTCCGTAACTTCGTAGCTCCCGATCGGCAGCCTGATCATCGCACGCTCCCGACTTCGAGCGATGCACCACCGTGTCCGATGAGTGAAGGTGCACTGGTCGCGCGACGTTGGGCGCGTGGCTCCCTCTCGTGATTGGAATTCGCAAGAAATCAACGAACGAGCAGTTCTCCTCCCCTGCTCGACCGGCCGCCCACTGGGAGGGCCAATTCAAATGTAGTGGCCGTGTAGTAGCTTTGCACGCTCTTCTCGCTCTTCCGTTGGCTTCCCTCAATTCGTACCTCCTCGCATAGCCCTTAGTACGGGGCACACTGTCGCGAAGTGCACAGCGCACGGCTCAGTCGAGCGGAGCCGTTTTCCTGAATAAGCAGCCGAGTTAGTTCTGCTCGAAATTCGATCCGCGCGACGGGACATATCTCGAACTATCAGATACTATTCCGATATTGGTAGAAGTTTTCAACAAGCGATACCCCAAGATTGCTTGCGGTCAAGTCGAAGATCTTCCTTCAACAGCGATTCCGGAGTATTCCTCGGAGGCACATTCTCCAGAGGGAAATGATTTGGGTCTGAGGGTCCGAGTCACAACTCCGCACTGACTGCCCTAATCCGAAGCTCAAACAATTCTTCCGATGCGGCTCCTTAAATCAGCAAGCTGATTTACTCACTCCGATTTCAAGATGTTGGCACTTTAGCTTTAGACTTGAAAAAGCGACGACGTAGCCTCCCGTCTCCTCTAAAAGACCCTTCAAGTGGTTCAGATGTAGCTGGCAGACTGCCTCTAGATTTGCTTCTGCTCCCGCTGTTGGCGTCCGCGGTTAGGTGTTATCGCCGCCGTTGTCGCTGCGGCGGACCTAGTTGACTAACTTCGGTCATTGATCGACTGATCTACAAGTATCGAGCTGCCGCTGTTAGTTCTTGTACAAAGAGAAAGATCTTGTTTCCCCCCGACTGCCTCCACCCTCCCTTGTTCAGTGCTAATTCGATGTCGCTAGAGAACTAGCATGCCAGGGGTCGTGCTGAGAATCAGATCGGAGTCGCGCGATGTGAAATCTGAGATAACAGAGAAAAACCATTTACCTGCGTACGAGCTCCGAGCAACGACGGCCGCCGCCGCACCAACGTTTCGCCATGAAGGAATCCGCATGATTTCGAGCGCTCGAGAAATAATTTAGGACGATTGATTGAATCGACGGATCTGGGATTCCTGCGTGGACGTCACATCACACGACCTCACTCGAGCTCCGGATAATCGACGCAACCAATATCGAACTTCTCCGAGACTGCTCTCCCCGTCTCCAGCGAATGAGGAGCATAGCATTGATTTGAGAGGTATTACCTCACGATGACCATCGAATGATTAATTCATGAGATGGAGGACCCTGGGCTAGAGCCCGGGGGCGCCAATGTCGATTTGACGGCTTCTGAGTCCCGCGCCGAGACCGATGATCTTCGAGGTTCACATGTTCAATGCCTCGTATGAATTCCTCGAGAAATATCCGTTTGTCGACTTTCTTTATTGACTGATTGATGGACAAGTGGACAAAAAGGTCGCTCGGTCGATTTTTATTCGATTCAGAGAAATAGAAGCCGGAGCAACATACGGTCAGGAAAGCACGACTCTTTCGATTACACGAGAGCCCGCGAGTCCCAACGGCGACTCGCCGGGCTCTTGACTGTGTGGGGGAGTACGAGCGAGCAAATGAACAGCAGCCACGGATGTCATCGCAGCGGCAGCGACTTGAAGGAGCACGAAACTAAAAGACGAGCACTCTGTCAGTCTCCTCCTCTAGCTGTTTTCGGATTTCTCGCAGCGTCAGTCAGTCAGGCAGGCAAGCAAGCGAGCGAGCAAGCAAGCAAGAAGTCAGTCAGGGAGCCACTCCTAGCTCGATTGCGGCGGCGGCGGTCGCTCGACATACCGACCGACCGCCCGCTCCGTCGTCGCTCGCCGGCCCGGCTTTCTGCAGGAGTTCAATGCTCACTACCCGGATGTGTTCGATTTATTTCACTGAATGCCTAAATGTTGCTGCCATTCAGCAAATTTCTCCGTCTCCATTGCTCGATGCCCGCTCCCGGTTCTCATCGACTTCGTTGTCTTCGCGAACAACAATGTCGGACGGATGCTCGACAGAATACCCGGAGATGCGAATATTGCATTCAATAGAACTTCTGGCTATCGCAGAGTTGGTCCCATGCTTGACCACGCGGGAACCTATTCCGACCTCAGACCGGGTTCCTGTCTATAGCGTCTATATCAGAAGCGGGGACCTTCTAATCCCTCGTGGCAAGGTTTGGATTCCGTGGAGGAAAACGTCGATAAATTTTTCTCCTCTGAAGAATGGGAAGCGACCGCGGGTCCTGCTCCCTCGGCGGTGCTCGAGGAGCGCCCGGTCCTCCGGATGGAGACTCGAAACCTCGTAGAGAAGGTACGAACGGTATCCCTCGTGACACGAGCACGGGTAGGTCTAGTCGTAGTATTAGTGTTGTAGAGGATCAAGTTGCTGGCTGCTGCGTATACGGGAGCTCAGTCTCAAATCGCTGGCTTAGCACGAGGAGCAGCTGTATCCAGGCTGTGTGTGAGTACGCTCCTTCGTCTTTCTCATTCCGAGTTCGCTAATTACGAGCACGAACCAGAGCAAAACAGCTGGTGTCTTCCTCTTGATCCCGCGTGGTTGTTGTCGTCGTCGACGTCGCTTTTTACAGATAGTTCTGTTGTACGGCAGACTCCTTGCCATGTTTCATGGGCTGCTTTAGAATAACCCCGAGACAACGGGAGCTGGGCGAGTGCCCTATTCACCGCAAATTAAGCCCGAGGGCGGGCGAATTATAAATCCATTTCAGCTGTGATTCTCACTGATCAGGTTGCGAAGCTTTGAGTCTGCTTCACATCGACGGCGAACTCACGACATTGGAAGTCGGCGCGAGACTGAAGTTGACGTCGCGTCGGATGTGCCTCGCCACGAACGAGAGCGTGGACTTTCCCACATTCGTTCGCTCGTCGTCGGTTTGTTCGTCGGCTCTCTGATTACCCGTTGACATTTGTCTGGCGGCTTCATCCTTACTATTTTTTTCATCATGGCTCCCGTCCGTGATTCCTAAATGACACCCTCGTAACGTGGCTCAGAACCAAATTGACGATCTAGGAGGCAGGCGGATCAGTGAGTAGCCCGTCATGCTGGCTGGCTACTGGCACTTCCGTCTCAAGCGTTGTTTGTAGAAGCCCGACGCCCGACGGTCGATCGAGCGGGCCAGCTAACGACAATATCGACGCGTGAGGTCTTCACATGCGGTGTGAATCCCGACCCGAGGTAGGGATGACTTTTCCGTAAAGTATGTTCGCGACTGATTTCTGACGGAACTCCCGACGAAGACCGAGGAATTCGAAGCTCCCTTCAATTACCATGTAGAGTGGGAATCCGGTGATTGCCTTTGAAAGCCCCGCAATCCTTTCAGATGAACCGTTTGGAATTCTCAAGATAACGCGACCCATCGGATTCGGAACGATTCGCGTTTCCTCGATCAGTTTCGAATCCTGAAAAAGCCAAACCTGCACTGATTATGCTATTTCCACCGCATATTATATGATCCGATTATTATCCATACAAATCGAATAAAAATTCGCTTCTTGCACGCGGTATAATTTTTCCGCGGCATTGTTGCTATTGGACTGCAGCCCCGAGATCCGCGGCTCCAATCATTCCTTCGAGGCTCGAAGAATGACGAGTCAGTTATGCTTTCCTCCGTGGGAGTGGAGCGTGAAATTACTGAGCCAATCGAATCGGGGAAGGATGCGAGGAAGAGGCTACTCGAGTTCGAGGAATTAGAGCCAAATGTTACACTGGCAGTTGTTATTGTATCACGTAAATGTTTTTTGTACATCAACCGCAGAGAAGGGTTCGATTGTATATGAGAACCCTCAATTTCGATCATGGCTTTGCAGCAGCGTATCCCGCTATGGGGAGGTCCTGAATTCCCAAACACCGGGCTCTCAGCCGCATATAATGGGGAATTCTCCCTTGACCAAATCGAAATTCTAAGATCACGGTAGCCGTAATAGTCTCGAAGCAGGGATCTTCAGTGACTCTCGGTCTGATGGCACGTTCTCTGATCCCAGTGACTTCATTGAGCGACTCGACGAGCCTTCCTCGCAGCCGATAAGGATGGGAAAGATCCGATCTGGGACGTGCCATTCCCCCTCCTGAGCCCTACGGACCCTAAGCACCGGAAAAGAATCGAAGAAAATCGAAACTGCAGCGGTGCGAATCGTCGTTCCAAAATGTTCGCGGTGGCAGCAAAAAGGAAAATTGTATTGTGCAGGATCCTTCAGTTAGAAAAGAACAAGTGCCTCTCGACGAAGAGCGCTGCATTGGTTTGATCATCCCAGCAGATCAACACAAACGATGGACGGTCCCCTGCTCGGCCTGCCGGTCGGTCGGTCGCTAGCTCGGCTTGTCGAACGCCGAACCGACGAGCCACCAGAAGAAGGCGAGCGACGAATAGGAAAAAAAAGAAGCGTAAGACAGCTTGCGGGGGAGTGTCCGACTGACTCGCTCGCTCGCTCGCCTGTTCGGCGCATGCTTGCTTCTTTTTCCAGGGGTCAAGGAGCACACATAGAGGGTCGGAATGGCGAGCGGTCGGGCCGCCGCAGCGCCGATCGATCGGCCACTCGGCCGGTCCATGAAGCCGGCGAGCGAGTCACCAAGCGAGAGGCAGGTTCGCCGTGTGTGTGGATATGGGCGAAGATAAACGCGCTCATCTACGTACGGTGATTCTGCTGATTCCTGATGATTTTCCAGCCGATCGGCTCTCTGTACGTCGGTCGTCCGCCCGCCTCATACCGCAGAAGGCGCATCACGACTCAATCGGCTTCTCCCGGGGCGTCGCGTCATCGTTTCATTGAAGAGAAGCAGCTTCGAAAAAAACGTGCTACTCTCGTCAAGTTTACTACTGTCGTCGTATGCGTAGTCATCGCGGGGGATGATCCGACGTAGAAGAAAGAGGGAAAGGAACGTTTAGCCCTGTAGGTATTCGAGTAGTGTCGGGATTGCCGAAGCGTCCCTCATGACACTGATTCTTTCTGCGGTGACGCTCCCCCGAACGATATCGCACATCTCAGGAAAGGAATCATAATTATCATGACAGAATGTCGAATTCTGTATCTTTGGAAAACATCCAGAATTCAACACTCGAACGATATGTGTACCCTGGCCATCTTGCGAGAAGCACAACGATTGCGAAACACCGTCGTCCGCATGAAAATCGGAATGGAAACATCAGCTTCTCATCGGACGTAGGTGGTCTCTCTGTCTTATTTATTTTTCCTTCTTGCATTACAAGATTCGTATCGATATCATATTCCTCGCATGCGGGGAATTCGATATCGCAAAGGAGACAGGAATCCCATATTGCGACAGCGAAGCTCGTGGCCTATGATCTTTTTCCCCTCGCGCTTACGGTGTAAAATATGAGATGAAATAATAAACCCGGAGGTAACGATGATCGGGACCATCAGAGATGTGGTCTGTTGTATCGTCTTCCTCTCGTTCAATTGTTTTCAGATGATATCCAGCTCGAAGCTGGAGAACAGGCCGAAATGTTCCTTGCTCACCGCAGCGACTTCCATCGTCCATCTCGGCATCGACATCATCATAATCATCATACTAGCCTTTGTCATCGCCGTCAGCATCACAGCTACGGAAGAGCCTAAGTTTTGCGGAAGAACGAAATCGTACGGCATGTCGACGAGCTTTCAAGCACCGAAGAGCCTCCGCAGCGGAAGCAAGGAGATTCGGATTTCGAATCCCAGTCGGTGGTAATCAATCATCGTGAGACTCCGCTTGTATGCATGGACCGCTCGTAGAGCTGTTAACGATGCCCAGATGAATGGATTCTCGTACAGACGGCATCATGCCCGGATTGATGACGGACCCTGAATAGGGAGCAGAATTTCGTTGATTGTTGTCACCGCCGCCGCCGCCACCACACTCATCATCTTTGTCGTCGTCGTCTTCCTTTTGATGAAATTTTTGTCACTTCTCAAGGAGGAGATGACCCGATCGCTCCGGTCAGGCGCGCGCGCGCTCGCTCGCTACAAAGCGCACAATCGTGGGAGCACAAAGCATTTCTTTATTCGGGGACGAGTGGAAAATGTCGACGCTCCTCCGAGCGACCGACAGGCAAGCGGGTGAAACGAACGACACGCGAGACGATGATTCTCTAAGTTTATCACGAGCCGCTCGACGACTCAGGGCCTGGGCCGACGGACGCAGTCCCCCACAGTGTCCGAGAACAAGCTTGATTAATTTTCAAACCCGAAACAGAACACGCTTTTCAACAACGGCGACAACGCCTTCACCAGCAAGATCTTTGTGGAGGATCAAGCTCAGCCTACGCGGCAAGCTTCTTTATTCTCACAGCTTTGTCCGATTTGAAACATGGAGTGCTGACGAGCTGCTCCTGCCACCGACTCTGAAATCAGACGGAAAAGGAGTATCGTTCTTTCGTTGCGATACAGATCGGCTAGAGCAGCATTCGCGTGCGAGGCTTTCCACAGGAGCGAGCTCCGCTCGTAACGCGACACGAATTCAGTGAGCCAGTTGAAGAGTTGACCGAGTCCTCGGAGCACACCCAACGAAGGCCTGGAGAGAAAAAAACGCGGCAAGGGAGGAGTGCTGGAAGGCAACAGGAGCAAAGTCTGAGCAGTGAAAGCAGGAGCAGCGTTTAGAGGTCATGCTCGAACTGGTCGTTCGACCAGCCCACCGAACGACCAATCAAGCATTCAGCCGGCCTACCTACCTACCTGCCTGCCTGCCGGCCTGCCTTCCTGACTGCCTATCGACAGCCTGAGGACGACGGGTGAAAGAAATCAAAGTCGCTGCTCGCTACGAGCCAGTGTAGCTGCACCGCGTCGTAGATACCGTCTGCCGGGGATGTGGGCTTTCGTGAGACTTTTATCGAGATGGATGAAGAGGCTAGACCGAACTCCTCGCGATGATAAGAGGTGAAGTCTATACATTTGCTCTCCGAGTACGAGATTATGCTCCAGCACGCGAGTATGTAACTCCTAGGAGCCATTTTCTCCGGTGGAGCCACTGCAACTCCGTTCGTGTAGCTTTTGTCCTCTGCTCTCTTCGAGGCTCACCAGGTGTCTCATTGGAGGCGTGAGGGCAGGTCACAAAAGGTTGGAGTCGATATTTATTCCTTACGCTTCATCCATCGAGGTCAGGGAACCGAAAAGTGAGGAGTACACTCCCGGGATCGAGTGCCCGGAATCCGATTCTCGTGGATGTCGCTTGATACAAAGAATTGAGAATTCAAGCGACATCGTACGTAAAATCCTCGAGAGCTGACCATTCCCGATGGGGGGGAGGATCTTTTGCGATGCCCCTTCCCTTGGGCTCTCTCGATCTGAGTTGGGATGAGATTCCGCTCGTGATCAGGTGGGCGCTATTTCCTTCCGTCCTACGTGGGGTTATCCTTCTGAGTGGGCCCCGCTATGCCCGAACGAAGTAAGGAGAGTGGACCGATGATGGGTGCCGGGAACCACTGGCGAAAAACTGCGAATATCGACAGTACTCTCCTATTTTGAAGCCACAGATAGCAGATAAGTGCTGCGTGCATCGAGCTGATTACCTCCAGGCACGCTAGCCGAGAACCACCGGCTTCGTTCTGCAGTCAAGTCCACTACGAGGGTATCGTCGAGAGTCGCGGCCGGGACGACGGCTTTGCCGACTACGACGACGACGACAAGTAGAAGGAGCAAGTTGGGGCAAGCTCCGAGAGAGATAGCCCCTTCCATGAGAAGGAGCACGACGGAAAGGAACAGGTGGTATCTATGGCAACTGCGTATGTGTCATAAGTATCATGTCATACGTCGTAGACCGTTCCGTCCACCCGAGCTCGGTATCCGGGCCGAAAAATCTAAAAATATTCACCGAGGTCCGGCGAGGCGCAGGCGCCGGTCCAGATTGGCGGCCGACGATGTCGATTGACGATTGGCAAGTCGAAACATAGGGCTCCGCTGCGGATCAGTCTGCGGACTGCCTGGCGATATGCGATTCGCGTCAACCCTTACATTGACTGAAATCTTCGCGCACGTGCCCCCGTCGGGCGACACCGACAAGGGCGCCCTGACTTATGTGCCAGAGAATACAGGTCAGACACAGACCAACTTGCAGTGAATTGGTTCCGACCGATGTATGGTCGGTCATAAGATCCCGACATAGGTCGTGTCCGGTGACCTGCGTTGAGCCGGCAGATCGGGCAAATCAACAAGCAGGCAGCAAAAAGTCTCTATTTATTAATTTGTTCCTTTTGCTCCCCCCGTCCGGACTCTACGACTCCACCCTTGTTGTGTTGGTCTCTGTAAATTGCTCTCGTGCGAGCTTTTATTTTGTGTGCTCCAGCTCCGTCGGCTGAGAGAAGTGGGAAACGAGCTTGTGGTTGCTGAGGTGCTTGCCGGGGTGGCTGGCTTGGTGGAGGTGGTGGTACATAATCCATCAAAGTCGCTGCCGAGGAGGATGACAGACAGCGACATCACGCCAGATTGAGCAAACATCTTGCCTTCTTCGAACTTAACAACCTACTTTTTTCATAGTATGTATATGTACTCGATCTTCTCTCTCTTTGGCCTCCGATTGCTGCCTTCGATGAAGCTCCGGATCCGAGGGTCCACGATGCTTTCTCGGATATTGGACTGAATATATCTGATAATTGAGATACCTGGTCCGAAAATTATCATATGCTCATCATCCAGGATCCCTGTCAAGTCAAATTCGACGCACCACATCGAATTTTCGGCTTTTCGTATCGAATTTTCCGCTCATTCGATGCTTCTACTGGTCGCTCCTCTAAACGGAGTTCCGATCCATCCGTTTAGTCAAGTGAATTTTATTTCGATTTCAAGCCGGCCGGTGGGCGTTTCTGGGCCATTTCGAGAATTTGTGGTTGGGGTCATTCGTCTCGAACTCGTTCCGAGTATCAAGACAGAAGCTAAGCTTCACTGAGTGAGTTAGTCATTCAAACAGTCAGTCAGTCAGAAAAACGGGCGGTCAAGCCGCGACCAATGAGTTGGTAGACCATTAACGAGAAGCAGTTATAATTACAGGAATAAAGTTGAACATCAACGGAATGGCGATTTTGATCCAACAGGTGTTAAAGACGACTCGTCAGCTTTCTGACTGAGGTGGGTGAGTGATCGGTAGGTCGGTCGATCGGTCGGATGGTCGGCATCGTCGTCCAGTGCTTGACGCACGTCAAACGCTCAAACTTCCTACGTCTGAGCTCCTAAGCGATCTCACGGAAGTGCATGGAGTAGCAGAGAACGCACGTCACTATTCGATGAAACCTCTCCTTTCAGCCACTTGACCCATCTGGGCGGAGAAATTTTTCGCGGGAAACAGACCGCTCATAGCCTCTCCGCGTCCGTTTTCAATCAAGCAACTGAAGTTCTAAACGGAACAACCCTTTGCTGAAAAACGCTTGTAAGTAGCAGCAATTTTCAAATGCCTCCTAGTGGTGATCTTGTGTCTAAACGTTTTGGGCGAGCGAGCGGACGAACGTCATGAAGCGAATTCATAATAGCTGCTTGGAATCGTTTTCTTTTTTCAATTTAATGCTCACTTGTTCGAATGCTCGAGCTCCTCACTGAGGTTCCGAGACGCGAGCGATTGCGGTCGTATCCTACTAACAATCAATTAGCAACACAACTTCCCCAGAACGATCCGCTGTGCGTTCGCGGGATGCGATTCCCGGCAGGACCGAGAACGAGAGGGTCAATCGGAGGTCATCGGATTCGATTCCGTTAATTCCGCCCCGGCTCCCCTTACGACAGGTTCACCGTGCCCGATTGCCGTGTCCCCTACCCGCTTAGCCCCAGAACCAGGACGTGGAATCGTGGTCACGTTCTCTCCAACATGAACCCGTTCCTCTGGAAGTTCGCAGCTTTCAGCACGAGTTTCAATCCGCGCGAGGGAAACATTCTGAAGCCACAGAGATGGCCCAATTTGCTCAGCGGAAATTATCTGGGGAAGGATCTGAACGGAGTCAGTTGGCGCCGGTTGTTGCTGCTGCCGCGATTGAGGTGATCGCGGACCACAACAACGGTTGCTCGAGATTTTATCATGAATGTAGATTTCTCATACATCTTGTGCTAACTTCCCGAGCTTCACTCTCTCATTTACGATGTTCCTTCGGTCGAGAATACAGCTCAATTGCTGTCGGCTTTGTGCTGGCGTTGTAAAATGCTTGTCGTCTCACTCCCGAAATTGTTCTGCTTGACACAAAACACGACAAGGACGACAACAACAACGACGGCGGCGACCACCGCGAAGACACCCAGACGAAAACAGAGATCGCCCACCGATAGCCTTAGAACATTGATTAATATGCGGCAGGATCGTTCCGTGGCGAGCGATGCCGCTCGTCATACGAATTTATGGGCAGTGCATAATATTCCCCCTCCAGCTCCGGAGCTTACGTACAGCATACCCAAACACTCGGATTTACGGTTGATCTATCATTAGGTTATCAAAAGCGATCGGGTCGGTGTGAATTCAGAGAATCGCTCTACCTCGGAGGTCTCAGACTGCGCCAACTCCCTGTACACAAAGTCATCTGATCGTGCCTAGATATCCTGAACGTAACGCAGATGCTCGCGAATCTCACCCCCCCCGTACCCCCGAACGGCTCCCGATTCACTTCACACGACAGTAGTCGGCACATATGCATCATGCCAATGCTGCAGGAATTATTCTGGGGCCATTCATCGATCGTTGCGAGTTGCGGCCATCTCAGACGCTCGACGAGTTTGTTTTTGTGCTTCGGTGGCGATGGAGAAAATTGGGCTGGCGAGACAAAGAAAACAAACAGCAATCTGACCGACCAACAAAGAATGACGCCTCTGTCTCCCTCGACTCGGATCCAAAACTGATTCAGAATCAGTTGCCGGTGCAGCCGACGATCCGACGAAAGTTTGACGCTTTGGTCCAATGCTTTCGCGGTGCATTGACGTCTTATGGTAAATTTTCAGAGCGGAATCACAGCGTCCGGATCTCTTTCTCTGCCTTAATTGTGATTCGGAATCCCAAATTTGACTGTTTTGATGATTTGCAACTCTCACGGGATCCCGACGTCGTCAGTTTGCCGTCGACCGACGTTCCGATCGGATGATCGGCAGTCCTTTCGAGTTCGATCGTCGATTGGGATCGTCTTCGCCGGCGGACTTTCCTCCGATAGTCGGATGGTTCTCACGATGGATAAAACGCGAAAGTCCCCGATTTCTGCCTGGAAACCTCCTTTCGGAGAACGTGGAGACTTTGGGAGAGAAACTGAACTTCTGCATTTCAGTACTGTTTCGTTTACCGTCTGTCCATCCGTCGGCCGACCTGCCTGCCAGCCAGTCAGCCTGGCTGACTCACTGACTGACTGACTCGTGAGTTGAATAGCGACATGCGAACGCAGTTTTTAACGGTGGTCGCTATTCCGCCCACGCAAGCACAACTTTGAGGTTCACGATCACTCTGGTCGTTGTTGGCGCTGCCGTTGCTGCCGCAGTTGCCGACGGTGTTTCAGTGGTCTCACGCAAAGTCTTCTTTGAAACGAAAAATAAGCATAATGTCTTCTGTCGGCGCTTGCCTATCAACAACGACACCAAGGCGACCTCGACAGCCAACCAACCAAGCAAGCGACTGACCGACCCACCAGGCAAGCCGCTGACCGAGCGACCAGCGACTCACTTGGACTTTCAGTAGACCAACGCCACGGATCGAGCCCCTGGACGGTATCCCGAACAATAATAATGCTCACAATGCTCCTTGAAAGAAACGACGATCGGATAAGATGTCCCGAGCAACTTTGAACGAGTTGCATTCAATCCCGGTCCGTATACGAACGTAAGTCATCGCGCGAGTAAGCGCGCGCCCCCATGACGGGTACACGCAGGCACGAGCAAATCATCAGAAAGACAACACGTTTCAGACACAAAACGTCGACGCAAACGTGATCTTCAAGGCTCTGCAGCAGTGTTGGCTCCTTGCGCAATGTGGCAGTCCCTTGGGTACGGCTGTCGGAACGATCTTGGGGTTTTTTGGAAAAGAGACAGAGACCCGGAGTAGAATCAAAAATCACAGGACGCCTCTGAATCCAGCTCAGAGTCCAGCAGCAGCATCATCAGCGAAGTTCCAGGTTCACCCGTCGCGGACTTCGGCCTCCTCTCTCTGGAAACTCGCAGGGCGGATTAAGCGGCCCGTCGAAATGAAGCCGACGAGCTCATGGATGAGCCTCGGGGCAGGTAGCGCGATTCGTTCTGATGGATATTCTTCTAAAGCATCTGACGAGGAGGAATCTATGGATTGACTCCGGGGATCCGTAAGTACATTGTGCGAAGTCAGCGGGCGAGTCGGGATCATCACATTCGTGAGCTGCTGCTGCTGCTGAGTGTCATCACCACGCTTGTACGGTCGCATGAAAATCGCTATCAATACAAGGTCGCGAAAAGAAGAGAAGCAATCCCGTAACACGTCACTGGCCGCCTTTCAAGATGTTCACGATCTCCTCCAGCCGCGAGCTTCTGCCGCTGAAATCTGTTGTCTATCGGATGACTCATCCGGTATTAGTGTCTGATTCGTCTGATTTTTCTTCTTCTTTCTCCTGCCCCATTCCCTTCGCTTGTAACTCTCATCTCCCGCATGTATATATATATCGGTCTCTCTGTTCGTCTGTCTTTCCGTCGATATATTTATCAGACTGCCGACTCCTTCTGAAGACCGGTGCGCTATCAGCTTGAAACGGCAGCCGCAGCAGTGGGTACTTTCCTATTTACGGCGAGAGGACGCGAACGTCTCATAGACAACAAGCGCGACGATATCTCTTTTTTTTCAACTGCAGCAGAGACTCGACGATCACCAAGTTGACCAAACAGTCGCTTCCTCACGATGTGGAGAAACGAATCGACCCTGGCGCCCGATTCTCCCGAATTCCTCAAAAGTATTTCCCTCTTCCGCTAGCCGATCGAACTGGATTCATCGGTCTCGGGTCTCGGGATTCCGAGCTCGGGGAGCGAGCTCGCTAGGTCGCTCGCTTGCTTGCTTGCTTGATTGATTGGTTCATCGATCGCTGGTTCGGTCAACCTTTCCTCTGGATGGGTGGAAAACATCTCGGTGCTATATGGTTCGAGGGACAGGAAGCACCAGCATCGGACTATCAATTGACCGAAAGAAATCGAAGATATCACACTTGCATTCCGTCACTAATAGAAATTTAGTTTCATCTATTGTGTATTTTATTCCTTCGATGATGGTGTTCAATAACTTATTAATAAATAGGAAAAGAACAGGATAGTCAACACCATCGAGTTTACAACTATACAACAACTCTATTTACATGCAGCAGCTGAACTTTGTTCATCCGTTTCTCCAGCTGATCCAGCCGACGGAAAAGTCAAGTGTTTTATTCGGCGATCGTGCCAGCGCCAACTCTCTCGGAAGTTGAGGAAGCAGAGGGAGCCGGCTGGCTGCAAAAAGTTCCTTCTCCGAGCGCTCCCCAGTTTCTCCTCCGTCCTGCTGCTGAATCACACTTTGATATTGTTGTTCAAGAGGCATAGCAGTCTAGTATTTGACATAATAATTATTAATACTTTTATCGTCCGCGTCACCCCCCTCCCGCGATCGGTAGGTCTGTACATGCGATCTGTCACGCTCCAACGTGAGCTCTATACTCTATTGAAAGTTTCGTATTGAGACGCGTTAGCCCGGGAACGCTCTCATCAATGCTCAACATCGAGATCTTCATCGTCGTCGGCGGTCATACGACGACTGTCCAGCTCAACATCGTGTTGCGGCGACGCAGGAAACTCGGACTCAGGCGAAAATTCTTGGGGCAGCATACTGAACGCTCGGTCCAACTCGGGGCCCTCGGGAATGCCGAGTGTGTGTGTGAGATTGTGCCGTCTAAGATCGCAATTCCTGCGGAACTCTTTACCGCAATGTTCCTTTTCGCACGTGTACGGCTTGATGTCCGTATGTGTGAGAAGATGCGTCTTCAGATTCGACCGCTGATTGAAACTCCGACCGCACTTCGGACATTTGTGCGGACTGTCGTCCATGTGAAGTATCCGATGCACAGCGAGGGTCCGGCTCTGGCAGAAACCCTTGCCGCACTCTGTGCATTTGAATGGCTTCTCCTTCGAGTGAATGTATCTGTTGGAGGCGGAGAGGAAAACGGGCTCTTAGTGATCGTGGACGATCGGATCTCCGCGCGTTGTCGATTCTCGTTCCGTTGGAGGGAAACGACACGTCGACCGCGAGAGAAAAATACGCGAGGGAATAAAGTACTCACCGATGATCCCGAAGGTGGTCTTGTCGCCGGAATGCTTTGTGACAAATGTCGCAGGTATACGGCCGCTCGTCCGTGTGGGTCCTCTCGTGGATGAGCAGATTGTAGCTTTTCGTGAATCGTCTTTGGCAATATTTACAGATGAATTCTTTTTCGGTTTCGATGACGTTCGAGGACCGCGAGGTTTCCGGTCGAATACGCCACCTATTCCGGTTCCAGGTGTGGCTGCGAACGGCGCGTTAGGAGGAGGAGGTGGCCGGAGCATTGGCGGTCGGGCCGTCGGCGGCAAATGATGGTAGAAAGATGATGGGAAAACTGGGAGTCTCGGGGGTTGAGGGTACAGGGGCGACGCGTGAGGATTTGTTCTCGCCGGGATGGGGAGGGGGCGTTTCACCGAACTCGACCGTTCTTTGCTCTGTAGGGAGCTCTCTTCGCGGGTGGTTGCCGACTCCGCCAATCGAGCGAAGTCGAATTTCCGTTTCGAATGAGTCGACGACGACGCGGGCGAAGATGTCGTCGCCGACGAGGACCGCGAAATGTTGTCGGATGAAGACACTTTCGACGACGTGTGAGTCGGCGGTGCCGATGCCGACGGGGCGGGTTGAGGTTTCTGTTTCAACGACAAAGTCGCCATCGAAGCCGGTGACGGCAGGAGCAACGACGGAAGCTGTGGGTATTGGTGGTTGAATGCGTTCGCCAGAGGGAACGGCAGCATGTTGCCCGCGTTTTGACCGGCAGAAGTCGCCATTCGAGCTAATGAAGAGACCATCGCTTGCTGTAGCAGGGCAACGGTAGCCGAAGTAGGTGGGAAAGGCGACACGCCCGTCGGCGGTGAAGGTGATGAAGGCAGAGACCTTTTTACGGTGGTCAGATCCGTAGGTTGTTGTAAGGAGGGGGCCGTTGATGACGAGATATCTGCAAGTGACAAAGCGATCATTGAGTATTTTTTTTTGTTGTTTGTTTGTCCTCTTCACGTTAATCGTTTTCCCTCGGTCTCCACTCGTGCTAGATGTCACACCGATGATTTGGCAACGTCAGCAAACGCCAACGTACCCCCGGTGAACGCCCATCGCATCGTCTAGGCGTCGTCGGTCGTCAGGTGCTGTTGTTAGCGGTGCCATTCGCACGCCGCGATAACGAGGATTCCCGCTGTAGCTCAGCCACCCTTTTTTAAATTCAAATTCGAGGACGAGAGGGGGAAAATTCGAGAAACAACCACCCAGATTCTGCCGGTGTCCTAGACGGAACGTTTCTCCGACACATAACATGTCAAAGAAGAACGACCACCCGAAGGTGTGTAAGCCGCAAAACCTTTTGATCCTTGTTCTGATGTGACATTCATTCACGGATGCCAGAAAAAAGAGCATAACACAAACCATGCCTCTTTAATTCATTGTTTCTCATCCGGTCCTGTATGGCCGTCGTCGTCGTCGCTGCCGCGTCACATGGACGAAATCTGCCGAATCAGCGGAGAAAAACTTGAAACAGAATCATCAATGAAGGCCGCAGAAAACACCGACGACGAGAACGAGATACAATTTATGATCCCGATCGGAATAAAGATAGCTTCGGCGACTTTGTTGACTTTATCGAGGATTCACACAACGATTGAAGATTGAGTCTGCCGCGCATCGGGATATCGGTGGAAGTCGCGGAAAAGCGGTGATCGGGACGAACCTTCCCGAAACTCGCTCCCAGATCGAGAAATCCGATGATTGATTCCCAAAGCATCGACTGCCGATTCGTTGATGATTATTTCGAGTCCCGCGATCCGACGCGATCCATTCTTCGGAAGTGAGCGTCTCGCGTCGGGAGAAACATCTCAACAGAGAGAATCGCGCTCTCGGACTAACCTGCGATAGCCATTCGTTGTGGGAGGATTTCAAGAAGATGACACGAATAATAACTGTGTACACTCACTTTTCACACACTCAATGTCGCCCACGTTGTCGCTCACCTAATCCTAATTCACTCAAGTGCAATGCAATAGTGACACTCGATTGACAAGGGAGAGACTTTGAGCGAGAGACTGTTTCAGTGAGAAGGACCGACGCTCTCGAATCGCTTGAAATGACATCAGGACAGGTCATTCCCATCGTACGAGACCATGCAAGCTTCGAATCAATCAGAAGCACGACCAGCTCATCGCGTCGATGAGATACCACTCGTCAAGACAGGAATTGTCATGACGACGAATAAGCTCGTCGACTGACCAATAATCCGCATGTAACGGACCCTTGAAACATCTTTCTCGATAGTCTGATCGATGAGAAAACTTCGAGTGGACGGGATTTTTCGTGGATCGGATGGTTCGATTCCTGGCAATCCTGTTCGAAGATGACAGCGAAACAGCGCTTCGACGGTGTTTCGTTGTGCTTTCGTTTTCACGTCACGGTGTCATCGAGTCGTTCAAGAAGCAATTTGTAACAAGACACGCCGTTTGTTTTTTCCGAGGATGATGGGACTGGAAGCTGACATCAACCACCAAAGTAACGATAAGTCGGCCGTAATCCACGAGCCGTGAAGATACACCCGATGGCTCGCTCGTTCGCCCGCGTGCTCGCATGCTCACTTACTCACACTCACTGACTTCCTTTTCGCATTAAAGGTAGCCGGATAGGAAGCAAGTCCGCCGCTTCTTGGAGATGCTTTTTTTTGTTGTCGATACGGTAGAGAAGATTCCTTGTCACCAACTCTTCTCGACAGACGACTGCTTATATAATGTCGTTTGAGACAATCTCTCTCCTGTTGAGCATCGGTCGAATATTCTCTCAAGTGAGACCTGCCGGTGGGCGCTCGCTCGAAATTAATCCGATTTCCGATGCTACTGTGAGGATGTCGATTCTCCGTAAGGGGAACCATACCGTGCTCGAGTGGTAGGAAGCGGCGAAAAGCCGATTTGCAGGGATAAGTCGTTGAGTGAGCTCAGCGAGATCGATTCGGATTCTTTGAAAAAATACGCGACCCGTCTCCCAGTTGATGGCGGGCACGTGGTGTCTTTAATATTGGGTTTGGGGCTCTCGGAAGAAGTTTGACTGCAATTAGAACAGCCAGGCTTCGTCATCGACGTCATCGCTGTCGCGGCCGTCGTCATCGCCGTCCCATAGTCCACGAAATGGAGGCCGGTCCGGCTAAAGGTGGGCACCTGTCTCCAGGTGAATCCAGCACAAGCAGACATCAATTGGTCGTCTATTATGGCAGCATTCGATCGACTCGAGACGATGGGCGCCTATGGCTCACAATCAGCGTTCTGCTGCTGCTGCTGCCGCTACCTTGAGGGAATCGCTCTTTATGGATGAATTCGGGTGTGGTGCGCTACGGTGACTGTGTGCTATGGTGTGGTGCTCGAATGTGGTCTACGGACGTTGACCGACCGTCATCGTCGTGCAGGTGACACTAAAATAGTCCACTTCAGCATCTGCTACTATACGTCCGTTTGTCCGTCGGCACCGGCGGCAGCAGCCTGCGAGTTAGTCGACGCTCGAAGTGTCTACGCTAGGAGTGGCTCAAAGCTCGACTCGGCGTTTACGCTCATTTGGCCATTATCGGTTCGTAGCGACCGATGGCCGTGAGTTCGTGAAACCGCATTTTTTCTTCTTGTATTTTCTATCCCGTTCATGAGGGCTTGATTCCACTTGTGCCCGCCGCCGCCACCGTCCGGTCAGCTGCTCCGTACGGCAGCAGCAGCACTCAATGCTTGAGTGAGTGCCAGTGATTTGTTGCTTCTGCCCTCAGGGACGTGCCGCCGGAACAATATGTTTCTGAGCGAATCAGTTGCACGGAAAGCCACGTGCGTGGCATCTGGAAGCCTCAATCATTACGAGCGGCGGCGCTGATGAGCAAACAAAAATTCCGCACGCTTCACGGTCGAAGCCCAGCAAGCAAGCATACTTCCGTCCGGAGCTCGATAAACTTTCGATGAAAGACGATCAATAAGAAGAAAACTAGACGGGCGTGATCGAGGACTCGCTCTGTGGCTCCGGTCGACCACAGCTCTCGTTGTACGATCCGTACCTGCGTCGAAAGACTCTCGTGATTCCGGATTCGTCAGAGAAAATGGCGGATCTGTCGAGGGTGCGTTCGGCACTCGTGAATTCCTTCGGAATCACATCGTGAGGTCAGTGAGTCGAACACCAACAATGGAGAGCAGTCGAAAGACAGCAAGTCAGATCGTTCGGTTGCCGCCCCATAATCGGATCCGGATTCTTCTCGTATGTGTGTGTGTAGATTGGTCGAACGTTTCGTAGGTGGGTGGGTAAAAAGACGTGCAGCCGATACATAGCTCACCGAGTGAGACTCATTTACTTCTTCAGCCGCACAAAACCTCCGGCAACAGCGACGGCCTTCGTCTCGGTATCGCTGACGGAATGTCGCAGTGCTACGTCCCACACCGAGAATCTACGAGTTTTGGCAGAGCTCGATCGTGTCATCGACGGGGACACACTGAATCTTCGATCCTACCTCGTCTCAATAGAAATCCCATCCTGACGAAACTCCGCAGCCTTTCTTCCTCTGGTTCCTCAGACAATTGCGATCAGCCGGAGAATCGGTGGAAGTCTCTCTTTCGGTCACCCTATGATGTTGTGAAGACCTTGAAACGAGTATTCCGTAATTCTAGGAAGCCATAATCGCATTTCGATGATCGCTGTTTCGGGGAACAAAACTAATAACTCTGTTGAGCTGCAGCTACTGTTCAGGGTACAGGCAGAGATGCTCGACGAATGAGAGGGGCTACTCCGATGAGCATTGACAATTTATGAACCGATTCTCCCGATTTTGCTGTGGAGGTGTACAGAACACGTTCGTTTGAGAAGTCTGCGCTTCGGGGGTCCGGCATTCAGACCGGTCCATCATTTCCCTCGGAAACACGAAGAACTCACAGGCAAGCGCCTGGACCCTCGTGAGCCGACGAGAGCTCCTGTTCATGGAAGAGTTCATGGGATCAGAACCCGATGATTTTCGATGAGCATCACAGGTCTGTCCGTGGACACATATCCCCTCAAGAGGGCTCGTAACCTAATAAGGTAGAGAGAAAATTCCCCATGACCACGAAGTGGATTGTGTCAAGGTCGGAATGGCTCAATATCAAGATGTGATCGGCCGTCTGAATTTTCGGAGCTCAGGCTGCGCCGCGTTTTTCGGAACAACGACAGACACGATCAGGCTATTTGCGATTTCTTCGACGACTTTCGAGCTCGTCGCTCCGCAACGTACTGTCCCCAGAATAATCCGCGATAGCTCGCTCGCTGGACTTGCTTTCAGAGAACGTATGCATGCCTCCATGCATTCATCAACGTTCACAAACCAGCAATTTGCTCATTTGGGGACTTCTGCTGCTGCCTGAAGGCCTGCTTGGTGACACGCCTCCGACCGATGTCTCGAGTAACATAAGCGGTCGGCCATATAGTACCCGCATACCTTTACATTCTTCTTCTTCTTTTTCGAGAATCACTCCTCATACAGAGTTCTCAAACAGGTGCCTGGAGCTACTGCTGTCGGCGTGAATTTTTTTTTCGTAGCAGAAAACCGCGGCGCGTCCCTCTGTTCGATTCCGAACGAAGACAATCACTACCCCATTTTGCAGGAAATGCCCCGGGGAATATCATATCCGAAACGTGAAACTGCAAGAGGCTCCCGCCAAGTAGTGCAAGCCGAAGATACGAGCTCCAGCCAGCAAAACTGAAAACTATTCCGTTTCCCCCGAATGATTGCTCAGCGGCCCGCCCTAATGTTGGGTCTAGTCCCGCTATGTCACAAGCTACAATTAACATACATAACTAAGCGCCATATGAGGTTCTTCTTTCAGATTGGGACGGCAGGTGCCTTCGGAGCCTCGGTTGAGGCTCGGAGTCTCCATCGGGTGGTTGATAGAGTCTCCCGTTCTCTCACTCGGACGATGTCATGTGTTGTCACAAGTAATGGTTTTTGTTTGCTCTTCTCCATTCGGTGATCTCATCCGATGATAAGCCCACAACCACACGGAACAAAACTCGCGGACACAATCGGAAGAAGAAATTCACAAACAATCGCTCAATGGGTGGGTCTTGTCCGTCCGTCGCCGTCGGAAACAAATACACAAGTCAAGTGCGCGGAACCGTACATGGCCCGAGTCGAGATCCGATGGCACAATTACATTAGCGTTGGCGCCGGCCGGCGGCGACATTAGGTGCCGGCCGATGCGGAATGCCATAATGAACTAGCACAGCTTGTCGTTAGAGAAGCATTTCAGAGGAAACGCAGATAAGAAAAGCTTGTCGGAAGATTTCCCTTCCGAGAGCAAATCATCGCATCGCGTTATCCGGCAGCCACACTAGCGAACCTGGTCGCCCGTCTTGTTTACGGACGAGGTAGCCGATATACATAAAAGCAGCAATTATAAACATCTCCGGCTTCGAATTGGATCTCGATCGTCGCACGGGCGATTCGTAGCGAGAAGAGCTGCGCTCGACGCCGAATGGGAATCACCGAGAAATCGAAGGGGAACCGTTTTCCCGAGCGTCCAAACGAGACCCCCGGACGAGTTTAGCGAGTGGTTCCTCCTCCGTCTGTGGACTGCAGGGAAAAAGAGAGGTGAAATGACCAAACTAAGCGGGAGCAAATCTCCCCGCACGTCGACGCCGAATGGGCATCATTCTGGCAGGCCGGCCGGTTCGAAAACTATGATAATTGAAAACGGACAGTCATCCTATATCCGGCAGCCTATATCATGTCATGTCCGACCAACCTTGTGATTCCAGCAAAATACAATGGAAACGGAGAGGATTTTTCTCTTAATTAATGTTTATCAATGAATAAATAAATAAATAAATAAACAAATGAAGGGAATGTGCCGTCACATCGGTCTAGGAGCCGAGTCCTTCGTTTCCGTTCGCTCGATTCGGTTTGGAGGTCTGTGTTGCTACCGAGAAGTGATCGAATAACGAAAACGACTACTTGTTTACTGTACTTTAGCTTTAGCTTTGTTGTTGGCGTTGTTGTCGTTGTCATCAGGCTCCAAAGTGAGAGACTTCGTGCTTCCCAGCAGAATCAACGTATGTCACATAAAATCCGGGAACACGTCCAGCTACGCCAGTATTCACCAGACGCGTTCGATTTGTTTGAAAAACCAATGGTTTTAGGAGGGTACTTCTCGAGATGGGTCATAAACACCACTGTTCCCTGTTCAGCGGTTCACTTCGAGTGCAGAAGCATCAATTGTCGAACGTGACCGAACACTTTTTTCCCGAACAAGTTGACTGTTGTCAACGTGGACTCCTACTTTTTTCGTTGAACTCGAGCGACAGAGTGACATAACGAATCACGGAGTCTCGGGCCCGATTGAGGCAACCTAGTCTGCTCACGCACATAATTCAAAGGTGAATAAAGGGGCACGAGACGGTGTTGATTTAGAGCACTGACGATACTCCGTGCCCCTTGCTAGATGGAGCTGACGTTTGAACCTGGATTCCACCGCGGGTGTCACACCATGGAAGCGAGTCGTCAGGAAACTCGTTGGAAAAAGTTGCTGCATCGACTCGTGATCCGAATCCAGATTGATCAACGACGGCAGCAGGTTCGCCAGCCGTCGTTGCTGGAATTCGATTCTTCAATCGCTTGGCTTTTATTTTCCGTCCTACGTGTTGGAAACAGGAGCATTCTGCCAGGATAAAACGGAAGAAGAAAAGAAGAGACCACCTTGGAAGACAGACCATAAAGCTTCGAGGTGGTCTATGGTTCTCACAAAGCAGCCGATCGGAGGTACGTTCCGTCTGCGCGCTCGCTCGTTGCCTGGCTCGCCGGCTCGCTAGAATCCGATTCGATTCGAATACAGAAAGGAACCCTCTAGCGTCTTCTGCTTCCGAACCTGCCGCCGCTGCGATTGCCAACGTCCGCTCTGATCTTCCCGCTTTTCTGATCTTCACACTTCGTTCCCGGGATTGAGTATCGAGCTAAGTCATCGCCACTTTTCATTCGAGGCTCGGGGATCATCACATGGGATTCAGTCATCAGCTCCAGCCGACACACGCCAAATTCATTCGTGTTTCTCGGAAGGGAATAAGTCTGAATACAATGGGCTTATTAAATTCGAGCGATCGCCGATTTGAGACTCCGTGCTGATGCGAATCACGAGAGAACAAGGTGTCCACGACAGAAATTAATCGGGAGTGGTGGAATTTACGAATTCTTCTGGCGGTAGACGACGATTTCGATTCGCTAATGTTCGGTCGTTCGAACGCGACGGCTCGTGGCGCATGGGCTCGATGTTTTTTTGTGGAACAAACTCGTTGTTACCGAAGAAACGGGACTGTCACAAAAAACAGCGATTGTTTCGTGCATCCACTCAACGGATGGGGTAGTCTCGGCATGGTTAGCCCCACTGTTTGCTGGTGGCTTGTTGACTTGCCTTTCTGTGGCTTGACGAAAACCAGTCGTCGCTCTCTACCAGGCACACCAGAAGCACTTTAGGTTCGCTCACTAGGTGCTGCTAGCTAGTCCTGGTATCTGGTTGCTAGAAGAGCATCAACAAAAAAAAGCGAAAAAAATCTAGAAAGAGGCCTAATAATGGATAACAACATGGCGAAGACAAGAGGAAGTCGGTGGCAACGGCGGCGGCGGCGACAATGACGATTCCAGGAATCTAGCGGAACGAACGTCGACTGTCTTCTTCCCCCGCGATTCCCCTTACGAGGACGTGGCGATACGTGGTCGAATAGTCTCCGGACGAAGGAGAATTGAAATCGAAATCGAAGTTTTGAGGAAAATGTTCCGGCACAAGATCGATCACGCCAACGACGGCCGACGTTCCGCTAAGTGAAACCTGATGATCTTGAACGAAATCGTTCGGGGATCACGGTCTCTTCGCTGAGTCGGGGAAGAGAGACGAGATTCAAAAGTAGAAGAACCCTTGGCTCTATCCAGTGACAACGGACCGCTGTGTACTTCTTGTTCCCGTAAAGTTGGCTCGTTCTCCCAGGCGTTAGGACGATCTGTTCTACATTTAGAAACTTGTTCTCTCAGACGAATATCGGGGAGAAGATCGACCGAGCGCGGGCTTGTAGAGCCGATACGGAGAGTATCGAGCGCCAGAGTCGTAAGGTGGTCACGCATTGTTTGTAGACCACCACGTCGACAGAGCAGACTAGTTTCGAACGGACGCTACATGATAATGATAACCAGTAACAGCCGGCGGAATACTAACCCGAAAACATAGCGAGCAATTAGCCCGCACGCTCAATATGCCTCGAGGCGTTATTTGATTGCTGCTTCCTCCGAGTTATCGGCGTCGGAGCGCCTGCTCCCGCTCACTGTACGATCTCAGTCGGACACTTTTATTCTTTTCGAGAAGGCGATTGGCTCGAGCGATTCGTACTACAGAACTGTTGCTGCTCGTCGTAACAGGATCGTTATGAGTGATGCTGGTACGAATGCGATTGTTTGATCGGAACTTTCCGCTCGAGATGAATCGGGCGCATGGCGATCTAAATTTGTCGCCGTAGCAACTTCATCAGCTGTGACAAGCCATATGAGGCAGTACTATCGGTACACAGAGGAGTCAATTTGTCTCTTCTCGTTTTATAATACTAGAATCCCCATCGAGTAGGAGAATGAATGTCTTTTTTGTGACTTTTGCCTCACTCGCTCGGTCGCTCACTCACTCCAAACGCGCATCTGTCGCGAAAAAGAAGGAACTCATTCGGGTAAACTCGCCATATGCCGTGTACCTACTAGAATCAAGTCGTCGATAAAGTGGTATCTGCGGCGCAATCGCCACACGAGCTCATGTTGTGACTCAATCGCAACGATTAGCCACACATTACAGCGGAGTTCCCAGCCCCCCAGACATGCGAAGCGATACTTCCTTTTTCTTACTCGTCAGTTCCGTATGCCAATCTCCATCGGCGGAGTTTACAGCTGGGGAACATACCACAAACAAGCGGCTGTGCTTTCTCGCCTCAGTCGCCTTTCGCTCTCGCAAGCTTTTATTGGGATGGATGATCCCTCGTCCTTATTGACGGGTTTCATCACTGGTCAATATTCCCACACGAGCTCTTCGTCCCCTCTGTCTCAGCTTGGCGGTGCGCGACTAGAAAACGGGCTTGCGGTTTCGTCTCAGAATTGCAACCGCAGCCGGAGTCGTTATCCGAGTCACGCAATGTTTTCGTTCGGGCGAACAACGAGGTTCGGAAAGTCAGTCGACCTCCAAACGATCTGGTCATTTCCTTTCTCTTTTGTCATAACTGAACGCGTTCACGGTCGGAACAAATCGACCAGGCAGACGATGCTCCCACAGTTTCGTCTTCTGCTGTCGAAACTACTAATCCAGTTTCACGTATGCGGTGCGCAGATTCGATCCCGTACTGCCTGGTGGCGGGCCACCGCAATCGCAATTTCCGCTGATGAGTGAGACCGCATAATTCCGCAATGACTCCCGCGGAACCTTTTGGATTCGACTCGAGCTCTTGAATGTACGAATCTGTCTTTTTGTTTCGAGTCCAACTTCGGCGATCGTGTAAGGTCGCCTGCATGCCTGCCTGTCCGTCTGTTCATCCATGAGTCCGACGACGCGACCGCTGCCCCCTTCGTTTTTTCGTCGGTCCTACGTTGATCGGGCCGTAGCGGTCTTTGGCGCACCGAGACAAAACAACAAGCATGTCATCTGTTATTTCACGAGTGGATGAATGAAGCGAAGGCGAAAACGATGGAATGGTCTTCCGATGAAACAACGTCGCGAGCGAACGAGCGAGCGAGCGAGAATGGGCGAAATTGACTCGGAATGAGAGCAACAAACGAACGTCACAGCAGCCGCTACAGCAGCAGCAGCAACAGTCGTCATTCCCTGCCACTACCACCGCCCGCATGTCGCAGCACTCTTTGATCTCGGCGACACCTCTTAAGACATTGGCCGCTCAAGTCTTGCGTTCGGCAGTAAAGCTAGTGTGTGTAAGTATGTCCGTCCGTCCGTCGGTCTATCTGTGTTGTATGCCAGCGAGCGTGTGTGAGTCGTCAGGAGAAAGGCGGCATCGGCGAAATACACAAAAAAGAGACCAGCCGTCAAGTAAGCGTTTGGTGACACACTCACACACTGCCGTGGAGTCGACGTGTTACTGCGTGTCGTAAACCATGGTCGAAAACGATGATTATCAATCATACCCGGTAGTTCACAGCTCTGTCGACTATCATCGTCGAGTGCTCGAACAAAGACACGCTCTCAGGTAGATAGTCGTTCCCAACGGGAGCTGTCCGCTTTTACCATTCCCAAGCCGACCGAAGCATCTAACTATGATATGAGAGGATTCTCTGAGGCTTCCGCGCGTAACTCCGAAACACAACCGGACGAATCGTGCCGGTGTTGCGGAAAACGATACGGTCTCACGCTCGCCATCGATTCCCCACGAGCGCATTCTTGATTGCTTGGAAAAATTCCTCGAGGGGATTTAAGTTGTTGATTTTCAGTTCCGTGGCACCCACTCCCTCGGATCCGCATTCTTTGCTGCGGTGGCGGCAGCAACGGCAGCGGCGGCGACGACGATGAACGTAACCACTCCCAGGTGTCGGCCGAGGTCTCATTGTTGGCCGCTATGCTAATTTTGGAGCTTCTCCCTTCTGTTGTTCATGGGTTCGTCCAATGTTGCCACCACATTAGTGGATAATGAGTCTGTCCGGGAGAGAAAAAAAATTGCTCGCCGCATCTTCTCGACACGAGGACGCTCATCGACATCATCTAAGACGGCGGAGCCGAGGTTTGCACTTTTGCGTGAGCTCGTCCCATATGTCGTTCGATTTCGTGGGTCACCGTACCCGGCAAGGGAACGGAAACCTACTCGACAACAATCAACAACTTAAATTGGAAGCGATTGTTCGCTCGGCGTGAATTTAGGGAAGTTCGCAACTCGGGTTTCCAGGGCTTGTTCCCGAGATCACCGCAGGGATCTAGCACGTATCGGGGGGGGGGGGGCGCGGAGAACTCGGCTCCCATTCGCGTTCGAGAAACTTCTCTGGTTCGCTGCGTAATCAGCACCGTGACAAAGTACGCTGCTTCTGCGCGCATCTTTTTATCGTGACGACTCGACCAAGCAGCGGCGGGGCGGCTCTCGTGTTCGGTCGGTGATTGGGAGCGGAAGTGAAGGCAGTGAGGTAAAAGAATATTTCTCACCCATTCGCTGACACCGGGTTGGCACGAACGATGAACTGAAATCAAACGGAGACATCCGAATTCACGATACGCGACGGATGTATTGTTGAATCTGAAATAACGAAATTTATACCTCGTTAGTACTTCCCATGTAAAACAAAGTCTGGTTATCATCGGCGGTGTTTTTATCTTTCAAGAGCTTCGTGAGCAGACTGTCCAGTCAGTGGGCAGCCAATAGATGACCGGAGGAATATGTATCTCTCGCTTGACTAGCTAGCGGCGTGTCGAAAAGTTCCCTTTGTAATTGACACCTGATAGTTCGCGACGGAGCCAAAAGGTCTTCTTGCGGCAACGGCAGCACCTCAATAAAGGAGTCCGACCGCGTCGCTGGCTGGCTGATGGCATGACCAACTGAGAAGAAACTGTGGCTTTCTCATATGACCACGAGGCGGTAGATCTTTGTGCGGCAGCTAGTTTTCTTGAACTCCGGTCCCAAATGATCGTCTCGATGATAATGGCCAAATGAAGCAGACGGAGCTTGGAAGAGTCGCCCGATTACAAGCAAAGGTTAAAGAGCCTTGAGATGAGCAATATTGTCGTCTCGCCCGAGAGCCGAGGAAGGCGGGTCTGCTCCCGGAGGGCCATTTCGCAGCCTTCCGACGACTGGTCGAAATAACAGTATAGAATCTACAGGGAGCTCACGCGCTCGAGAAGAGCCACAAGAGTCGTAATTCTCCAACTCGTCATAAGTCATGGAGGATGATCAAGAATCGGGACTTCCCGTTTTCCCTGGATCGCACCGCGCTGCCTCGGAATTCCAGCGAATTCCGCGAGTTTTTGAGGATGTCCCTCGTCGCCGGCATTGACTCGAGAAGGCTCTCATTGACCGGGTCGATTACGATATTAACGTGTGAGCTGCCCGAAATGGGTCGGGAGAATCCCGAGCCGGAGGAACGTATTAGGAAAGCCCCACGTATTGAGAGTTCATTGATCGAGATCAGGGTCACCCACGAGTTTTCAGTCGTGCACGGCACTTCACGAAAGCTCATACTTTAGCACTTTCCTAAGCGAAAGGACAAAGATCGAGTTCTCCTAAGAACTCCTGAGGGAGAGATTCTTCTTGAGGATCGATATATTCGATCAAATATTTCGGAAAAAAAGTCGAATCTCGGAAAAGATAATTATCCCGGAGATACGTTCGCGTTCACGAAATCCGTCGCCTCCGGGAGGTATTCTGATCTGCACCGTGTCTACTCCTACCATTACGACTCTGGAACCCTTCAAGATGAGGACGGGCGAACTCTCGACGGTGAGTTCCCGAAGACACTCTCTGCGATGTTCACAAAAATATTCCAAAGCCGAATAGTGTCCGATCAGACAGTCTGATCACTTCTCTCCGCTCGCACAGCAAAGTCTTCTCTCGGTAGCTCTCGAAGCAATCGTTCGGCTTGCCTTTGTCTTCCGCAGAAATGGTAGCTTCACACGGAGATCAAGTACACTGTAGCACGAATCACGCATGTGGCACACTTGTCACGTTTTCTACACACTAATGCAGATCGACGGGAGGCTCAGCAGCAACAACAGCCCGAATATCCGCAGCAGTACTGGAACTACGAACAGTGCTTGTGAGTACGATGAAGACGGCAGCAGTAGCGGCTGCTGCGGTGTCCATCATCAATGGTGTTGGTAGGTAGTAGTAGTAGTAGTGGTGGTGGTGGTGCCGCTGCTGTTGTTGGTCGTGTTGGTGTCGGTGGTCGTCGTGCGCTGCTGTTGCTGCTGGTAAGCGGAATGAGTGAGTGAGTGAGCCAGCCTGCCTGCCTCACGGTGAGTGTGTGTGTGTGTGTGTGTGTCGCCGTGTTTGTGTAGACGTCGGTTTGTATAAGCGAGCGAGCGAGCGGGCAGGCGCCCGTGCGACGGACCAGCCAGCCAGCCCTAGCCGTCGTTTCAGCCAGTCGGGCAGCACACGAAACGACCAACCAACGAAGCAATAGCTGCCAGCCCAACCAGTGCACGACAGCGGTAGCGGCGCATGACTTTGACCGAAGCCGAGAAGCCGTAGAACGAGCGGCAGCAGCGCTACTGGGGACGGCTCTTGTGGACGAGGGTTGCCGATTGGTCGACTGCACAGCCACACAAGCTCAACGACTCCGCCCTTCTCGACTGATGGCTGCCGCGAGCGAGCTGCCGTTGCGTCGGCAGCGGCTACCACCGCTGCTCAGCAACCGTAGTGATCATGATCGAAATCATGATGATGATGATGATGGCCATGATGATGTTGGTGGTGGTGAAGTGCTCGCTTGCAGAAGGCGGCTCCTACTGCACGGTGACTCGGAGAAAGCGGAATCATACGGCAGTCACACACACACGACCGATACATCCAGCTGTCAAACATTCACATTCATTCGGCCGTACGCTTCCGCGCGGACGAAAACATGAATCGCATTATCGGTCCGTTCGCTGATTTTCGATTCGTCCCAGCGCTATTTGAGCGGGAGGAACCTAGACGGACCCCCGGCTCGCGTCTCATCTGACTTTGATCCGCTGTCGAGAGGTTGAAATTCGGAAATGTCCAAGATAAGGCACCAGTTGAGAAGTTCGCGTGTGAACAGATTGCACATCGTCTCGCAACTGCCGATTCGACCGGGATCCTCCCCATGGATTTTCTGCGCAATCCGCTCCCTGTGTCTCCGAGTGGAAAATGTTCTTTCGGAAAGGGCCCCGTGCCGCCGTTTTGAGAATTTGCGACCGGGTGTGGATCGAGCGGAAGAGGAGCGAGTTAATCGAGACTAATGGAAGATTTTCCGCCGTGTTCGTTCTAGTGGTGTCCACCGATCCGACACGCAGAGCGCCTAATGCTCCGGTTGCTGGAGCCACCTTTCGCCCACGCTCCTGCGTGTCGCCCGATCAGGCGGACGGTGGACCACTTCTGAAGAAATGTTCTGAACAGGTCCGTGATCCAACGACTTGTCGAGGAACCTTCGCGGACGGGTGGGTCGATTGTCGGACGACGCTGAAAACGTTGTCGG
The DNA here is from genome assembly GCF_000255335.2 of Galendromus occidentalis. Taxonomy (NCBI): domain Eukaryota; kingdom Metazoa; phylum Arthropoda; class Arachnida; order Mesostigmata; family Phytoseiidae; genus Galendromus; species Galendromus occidentalis. The sequence goes on from NW_003803772.1 coordinate 108,385, forward strand.
AAGTCGAAACGGTGTCCGAGCATCAGGGGAATCACGGAGACTGAGAGGGACAACGAAACGCGGAGTTCGGGCCGCCGATGGAGATTCCCTCAGAATCTGAGAAAGAGCGAACTCTTCGAACATGGACCCCGCCTCCGTGACCCCTCTCGCAAAACCAATTCCAAGCAGGAGCGCTCCGGTCTCTAGAGATCGGACGATATCAATCAGGACAAATATCACGAAATGCCCGCTGGAACTTCTCGCGAGTCAAACACAAGAGCGCGAACATGTCACATCGGTTCCCTCGGGGTACAGACCACTAACTGCGAGGGCACTGCACTCGATATGCTTCGTATTATTCCAGGAATACATCTCGATTTTAAAGGAAGGAAATCATTCGACCGGTGAATTCGAATTCCAGTAAGCCCCGACCGCATGGGGAGGCGGGGGGGATGGGTATACGGTGTCTCCAAGGAGCACGTCACAAGACGGAGCCGCTTCATGCTGGCAGGGGGGGGGGGCGAGCTTTGTCAGAGGGTTTTGCTCGTGAACGAAGCTTCCACAAACGCAGCTTCCGACGATCTCCCGAATCCATGATCCATGAGGGTGTAAGGTGTGATTGCATCACGAAAATCAATGAAATCAAGGAAACTAAGTGGGAATCAAGAGAATCCGCCGGGTATGAGTATCGAGTATCTCTAGAGAGAACCTAAAACTTCGAAACCCTGGACACGTCGCGATCCCAGAAGTAGACAAGGCGGACTATCGGAGGAGCTGTAGAGACGGAAAAAGCGCTTCTGCAGAGAAACACCTTAAGCCTCGATCGGCGCATGGAACATGGACTCCCGAACACGGGAGCGGGGGCTCTTCGAATGATCGTGCTCCGAGCTATCTGACAAGCTAAGTAGATTAGGCAGGTCCACAGGCTACACAGATACACTTAGCCCATCCAGCTGATTCATAATCTAGGTCGCACGAGTATGCTCCTGATGACAGACGGTCTAATAGAATTTTTCATTCGATGTGAGCGGTAGAACTAAACACTTCTGATGGAGTGATAATATCAGCTAGAACGGCTGGAAGTCTCTAATCGGAGACTCATCAGAGATAAGCGGCCTACCAGAATCACGGCATTGATCACAAGCACTCGCTTGCGCAACACTGAATCAGTGGGTGGAGGCGTGGAAGAATGTCATATCCAGTCGTGAACACTTGTAACAGAACGACCGCTGCACACGAGCGACTCTCGATTATGAGCTGTAGCCTCTTCCGTCGATTTCATCACAGTCGACCTACCGGAACTGAGGATGAGGGAGATGCTAATCCCAATATTCGAAAGTGACGACAGGGCTTACGCGAGAGCGAACTCTCGAACGCGTCAACGTCATCGATCGTCGTCGAACTCAATGACAGCTGACGATACCGAGAGTATACTCATTCAGCCGGGGCGCACGCTTCGATAAGTCCTACATTAAAGTCTCCCGCAATATCCCTAACAAGTAGGACTCATTCCCGCAATTTCTGGCTCATAGCGAAATATGTCACAATTCCTAGGAATTATCAAAACGGCGGTCTCGACTGTCTCAGAGGGCCGACCTTCAGGAACAATCGGCTGGTAGAGAAGGGGCTGATATGAGAAACCTGAGTCTTCCGGCAACATGAGGGTCCTAGTTCACTTGGCGGTGCGACGCCCTGCTTTTCTGGGCGTTCATGCTGTACCGGCTCGGCCTAGGGAATGGACGACATCGGTCCGTGATCCTACTTGCAGTCATCGATATCAAGGAAGATTATATCTACAGAATTCTCGACAATTTCAAGAACCTATTATCCGCTATGATCTGCCACCGGGTAGCAAAGGGTCAATTGTCTCTCCTTTTTCGTAAATGTGACAGTCTTCCAGAGAAACACCTTCGTCACGTGAGCTGAGAGCTCATGGTGACGTTTGTCTCCAACGCAGCCCTTCCCAGTGTTCCGAATAGGAATATCTTTGAGGCGATCTGAATAGCCTGACAGCCTGATAGAGATTGCCTCAAATTGACAAGGTGACACGAACCTCAACACAGTCCAGGGGCAGAGATTCCTCCATTCTAGATCTGGGTACAGGCTTCAAACTCCATCGAAAGAATCTCCTTCGGGAGCTTTCAAACCGTTCTCAGTGAAAACAGAGCACGTCCTTCTATTCGAATAGGAATGGAAAGACTTCGCAGCAACATGTCGGAGGTTAATGGATTGAGAAATAGGACTTATATGGCGTGTTTTATATCTGCACCGAGCCGCCTCTGTGGGGATCGCCGAAATATCAATGAGCTCAAGGATGCTCGAAATTCGAAGAGCTCTCTTTATCCATCCGTGGTGGTCCAAGATTCTCATCTCATGAAGATAAGATTCGTTCCACCCGTTCTCGCTTATCGATCCGCCGTGTGACGCCTATCCTTCTTAGTTCTTGCCTGGATATTCCGAACATAATAATATCGATATCATGAAACTTCCATGAATGTTCTCAAGATCATTATTTTCCATCGTCTCTTCAGGATCTCGTTGGCAGGATGCCTTGAGCTTGAGACCGTCGCCGGGAGCTGGCCTCGGCCTGAACACCATATTCTCACAGCAGACGCACCACTCAGTGGGCCGTCAAAAGACTCTGGATCAATATCTCGAATACCGAGTGTGCTTCGAGTCGCGTCAAGTCGAGTCGGGGCAAAGTAAGGCATGGTCTGTCTAAAGAACGTCGAAGTTTCCCGTCGAGACTATAGTGCAAGGTTTACCACACCCTGCTGACCCGCCGCGCCGCTTCGCCTAAGAACCTGACAGCCAGCGAGCCGCCGTTCCCATAGCAGATTACGTGGGAACGCTCGGCGGCGATGACGTCGTCCTTGGTGTCACGGTGTTCCGTCTGTGCTCTTATTAGTTCCGATAGGGAATACGCTGCAGCTAGAAGGCACTCGAGCGGAGAGCGCGGGAAGGAAGCTTGGTAAGGCGGTAGCTTGGTAGCCAAGCGGGCAGGTAGGAGGGAGAGCCAGCTCTGTGGTGTTCAGCACACTTAGAGAACAAGTGCCCGAAACAGTCAACAAGAAAGTGTGAGAAAATTTTCCTCGCTGACGCCGTTATTGCCCACTGATGAGATCTGGCCGGCCGAAGAAGGCCACTTTACTCATCATCTTCACCGACATTCTTCAAATACCTCTACACTTTCATTGACTTCGAGCGTCATTCAATTTCACTATTGACACGAATCCGAATCAGGGAATAGATCGAGGATGAGACCAGCCGTCACAGTTCGGTGTCTGATAGAATCGAGCAGAAGAGGTTCATGAACAGAGGGTCTGGGCAAAATCTGCCCTCCGAAGCCGATCTGATCGAGTGGGGTCTCAATCGAAAGGTAATTTTGAGAGGAATATTTTCCGCATGGTCCCGGATCTGATTAGTACTCCTGGACGGAATAAATGCCCGGAGAAGTTTTTTCTTCAACCCCTTCTATCTCGAGAACGGCTATAGCTACAGAGTCGTGCGATAGCGCGATCGAAAGCTCTCGACGAGAGCTTTCGTTTGAGACCCCTCTCGACCAAATCGGCCTCTTCTAAGGCTTTGAAAATCGGGAACCCCAGTTTTCTAATACTCCGTTCTAGTACTTCTACACGAGACGCCACTTTGATACTTCGTCAGATAGAAGTCCCAAGTGTACCCCGACCATTAGCCATCATATCAGGATAATCGAAGTGTCCTTTTAGGTGAAAAAATTATTATTTTCCCCGGCCAAAATCCGTTTTTTTCCGGAATTTTCCCGGTTCGCCCCTTTTTCGCCGGATTACTCCTAAACTAGCACCAGGAGCCCGTTTTTGAGCCCGGAATCTGAAAGCTGAAGCCGAGAGCTTTCGATTGCACCCCCTGGTCACCTGATTCGGCCTCAGGGACAGGAGAAAACGTCCATCCTCAGAATTTTTCATCCAATCCCATTGAGGGAGCACACGGATATTGCGATTCAGGGTGACACTCATTAGGGCTCATCGGGTATGGGGAGATAAATACGAACTATAGTCCTTCATGAAGATTACGACTTTATTCAGTCATTAGCTCCATCCGCCTCTGACTCCGTTTCGCCTCCAGACGGCAAAAATAGATTTTCCAGGTTCGCTGCCGGACGAGGAATGGTGTCGAGATGTCTCGCATGAGAGAGATAGAAAACCGCAGCAGCAACGTGCGAACAACAGCCCACCGTCCTGTTGCCATTCGGACATTCGCACCAATACTCCGCGATTCCGTCGATACTGTTCTCGCTTGGATGGTAAGGGATGTAAATCCTGTAGGTTTTGCGATTTACGTGGCGGGACCTTACTTGGAGCTGAACGACGTTCGGCGCCTCCCTGACGAATTTCATCTCGATGTTACCGTCGCCGTCCATCATTTCCGCCAGGTAGGACCGTGCGAGGTTGATTTGGAATGGTCCAGAAACGAACAGGAAAAGCTGACTTTCAGTCAACTTCGGGAAGTCGGTCAGGTCCTGGGCGGAAATCCTCTGAAGAAGGGTCCAACGTCGATTCCATCCCTCGTTCTCAAGAATGTTCGGCAGGTTCATACGATGTTCCATGTGGTCAATGACGACCTCGCTCAGCTCGCCCTCTCCCCACGATCGGGGTCCATATGCATTCTCCAGATATCCGATGATTCGGCACAGAGATTTAACCTTGGGTATGAGCTTGTTATCATGGCTATGGTGCAGGAGCTTGTACCTCTGCGCGACCCATCCATGGACTGCCTCAACGATCCACCGCACCTTCGTAACCAGGCGGGATTTGTTGGCTTCGTCGCGGGGTAGTTGCTTCCTGTTACCATTCATTGCCGGCAAAACCACTCGGCAACCCATTTTCTCCATGCTCTTGACAGCTTCTCGGAATCCGCAGTCGACGACGAGGACATCGCCCTCACTGAGCAAAGATAGCAAATCCTAATTCTTCTTTTGCACGTTGCTGCTGCGGTTTTCTATCTCTCTCATGCGAGACATCTCGACACCATTCCTCGTCCGGCAGCGAACCTGGAAAATCTATTTTTGCCGTCTGGAGGCGAAAGGGAGTCAAAGGCGGATGGAGCTAATGACTGAATGAAGTCGTAATCTTCATGAAGGACTATAGTTCGTATTTATCTCCCCATACCCGATGAGCCCTAATGAGTGTCACCCTGAATCGCAATATCCGTGTGCTTCCTCAATGGGATTGGATGAAAAATTCTGAGGATGGACGTTTTCTCCTGTCCCTGAGGCCGAATCGGGTGACCAGGGGGTGCAATCGAAAGCTCTCGTCGAGAGCTTTCGATCGCGCTATCGCACGACTCTGTAGCTATAGCCGTTCTCGAGATAGAAGGGGTTGAAGAAAAAACTTCTTCGGGCGTTTACGGGGACCACGAGGTGCGATCGGATCCGGGACCATGCGGAAAATATTCCTCTCAAAATTACCTTTCGATTGAGACCCCACTCGATCAGATCGGCTTCGGAGGGCAGAATTTGCATAGGTTTTGCCCAGACCCTTTCAGTAAAATCGTAGCGAAATCTCGATTCACCCCATTCTTGGTTCTAACGAAGGTACGAGTATTATTCCAATCGGGATTCGACCTCCGTGAATATCAGCTGAGGATAACGGCGAAGAATCTCAGCGAAGCCGCTTCAGTGCTAAGCTAGTTACCATCCTCTCGGTGGGGGAGCGTTCAGTCGCTCCAACGCTGCGAGATTCGAATTGATTAGAAAATCTTCGGAGATTTTTCCAGCTCCAATAATTGCTGAGGAATGTTCGGCTCACTACCTCAGTGGGACGTTCTTAAGACAGTCGATCACGAATGAGTTCAACACGTTTCACAGCAGATACGTTGAAGAGGCGAAAATTCGTACAACGACGTGGGGGTACCATTGAGGTTTTTCCATGTCGAGTCACGATGCGTCCGTCAAGTCGATCCACCCGCGCCGTATCTTCCTTATTCCTTCATCTGAGCGGAAGTACTGCAGGCCTCTCGCCTCGGATTTAGTGGGCACTCATGTACTCACCCGGCTCGTGTGCGCGGGCATCTACGGCAAAACGTGCAGATTCTTCGAATATCTTTGTGATAACCTCAAATTTAACAACATATTACCGACTTGCTGACGGGCCCAAGTCGTGCTTTCTCACTTGCCATGACATTGAAGCTCGACTCGAAGAAAACAAATATTACTTCGGTAGCTACATAATGCTCCGCCGAATTCCTCGGAATCTTCGGGGATCGCGGACGATTTTCCGTGGGATTAGTCGATGATAACGATAGCGACCGAATAAACAAGATACTAGGGTCGGAATCGAGTTCAAGCGAAGGTTCCTCCCCATGCGGATTACTATGAGTCCGAGCAATGATTTTTTTTCGATGGTCTCTTCCCAGCCAGATTCGGTCTCTCTCGTGGCGCCCGAGCTCGGTGAAAGCGAGTATATGTCGTCGTCGTCCTGTGGAGGAACTCTGCTCTCCCGAAGATGCCACATCTCGAGCAGGGAGCAACTGGGCACGCTCCGAGAGTGCTGGGCGGAGTTCATCACGACCTCTGTCGAACTCGATTGCTGTTTCGCAATCCGTGCCGATAAAAGCCACTGACTCAGCCCTCCGGCTGTCGATAGTTGTGATAGATACCTACACACAGCGCGAGATATTCGCACTCACTCACACATTACATAGTGCATCGTCGCTGATGCACACTCATCGAGAATATTCCCCGCGATTCGGGAGCGGCTCCGGGAACGATCCCAAACAGATGAACACTAGCATCAATGTTTCATCGACGCTAGATAATTTCCTCGAGAGTTCCGCACCTGCGGAAGCTTTCGGCGTAGTCGAGGTGGCTCAAACAACAGTCCAAAGTCGGAACGTCTACATTCCCCGCGAAAAATCAGCGCTCGCGGGAGTGGCTCGCATTTGGTCTCAGTCAGTCTGTGAGTGAGTGAGTCAGTCAGTCAGTCAGTTTGCTTCGTAGGTCCATCCATTCGGCTGTTCAACAACTAACATTGTCGAGGATTTAATCAGTTGCGGCGAGTAATCAGCCGTCGGCGAGCCTTACGCGGAATTTGTGCGTTACAAGGCGCGGCTTCGTAGGTGCTGCGGATCATCGTTGTCATGATGCGGCGGCGCCGTTCCCGCGTGCGCCGGCACCTCTATTGTCCTACGCGTTCTTCGGACAGTAAACTCGGGAGAGAAATGTTCGGGATTGAATTTCCGAATGCAGCCGACTTGCCGTCTGCAACCTGAGTGAGGTAGTCAAAGAAGTCTACCAACCAGAAGGGTCAAGCAGATCATCGGTCGGCCGTCAAAACGCCAGCCACAGAAAATGAACGTTGCTCCCGCTGCCGGAGCTGCAGGTCAGAAGTTCTTGATCTCGCTGCTCGGCGAAACGCTATCTCCGCCCCCGAGCAGCAACAACGCATTCTTTGTCGTTCGTGACTCGAGCAAATGGTTCGTTGTTGTTATTCCACCGGCTACAGCAGCGACTTCTCTTCATCAATCCGTATGCCTGTTCGTCTGTCGTCCATCCTTCGTTTTCTCCACAACCGAGCAAGCAAGCAACCAGCCAGCCAGCCAAACCAGACAGCAGTCAGTCAGTCATTCATTCAGCAGCCAACAGAGACGACCAGAATCTCTTACGTTCGCTCCTCCCGTCGTTTCTGGGATTCCGGCCGTGCTTTCCAGAAGCTGGAGCTCGCGGAATATTTCTCCTCAGTCACGAGCCTCGCTTCGCCTGAAAACACTCCCACGACGAGTCTGGAATCACTCTCTGAGGCATCTAGAGCTTCCGCCGCGAATCTAGCTCTGCTTATCGCGAACAGTGTCCGCCATCGGTGATTCTCTAAGAGAGTCCCGGCGTCAAAGAAATCGCGACATCGCCGAAAACTTCCTGCCGCAGGACTCGTTTTGAAGGTCGGCGCAGAATATCACACGACTTGTTTGATCCAATAAACAGAATCGTTTGCATCGACGTCATCCGTCGAGAGATCCTGAACGATTGCCTTTGCTCTGAGTCCTCGAAGATGTAGCTTCGATTCGGTCGCTCGTCAGCTTTGCATCTCCACCGGACCTGCTGATGTCGATCACGACCGTGTTGGTCGCGTTCGCGGTGGGGACATGATCGACGTCGGCGATCACTCGCTCAATCCATCTATCGTAGCTTGATGATGGACCGATCGTAAGAAATCGTCGCGAGTACACAGGGAGCCACTTGCTCGGACGGCGGGTGAGTTGGACGGCCGGCGGGCCGGCCGGCCCGGAGGATTACGGGTTCTACTTGGCAAATAATCTTTATTCCTGAAGCAATCTGCGACTGACGGCGGGGGAGCGCCTTTCCATGTAGCTCGCCTGTCTGCCCGCTTTTGCTCATCATGATGGTAGTGCTGGAGCCCGTGCGGTTGGTGGTGGTGGTGGTGGCGGCGGTGGTGGTATCCGGGTCAAACAGGTCATCTCTTACTCCCTCCCTTGTGGCTGGCTCGCTGGCTGACTGACTGACTGGCTACGCGGTTGTTGCTGCCGACAGACAGCAGGAGCGGATCGACGGCCATTGAGAAATTTGGGTGCGTCCACTTCCACCTCCACTGCGTTTTTCACAGAATGTCGAAGATGTCTGACCTATCTGCTCACGATACTCACCTCATTGTGCTCGCCTTACACGAAGGCACAGAGGAGAACGTCCGACTTTGTTGGCTCCGCAAGCGCCGAAAAAGCGTTGCGAATCACCTGGATTTCGAAAACGTCCGGGACCTGTTAATAGCAGAACTCCAACACGATAACGTCCTCGTGCTTGGTGGAGCAGGTTTCGATGAATCGACGTGCTCTGGATTCGGAGGCCCAATCGCTTAGACACCAAATTTCTCAATCCCAATCCTGTCGATCGGCTCTCGACTTCGCGGACTTCCCCCCTCAAGAAATCATTTCTTTGAGACGTGAAACGTTGTCGCGTCCAGCTCCCAAGAGCATCAAACTAGCACCTTGATAATCTATGGGAAGGGCCCAGGAGTCTTTATGGAGACTCAGCAAAGCGCCCGTCCTTAGACTCACTCCACGCAGGTCGTCTCCAATGTCTCCTCCCTCCCAGCGACGGAAGGTTCAGAGTGGTATTCGCAACCGGAATCGTGCTCGAGTCGTTCGAGCAGGCTGGACATGATTTTTCGGAATAAACCCCATGAAGTTTTCCGCTTTGATTCCAGAACCCTTCTCTGGTGAATCCGTTTGAATTTTGAGGCGGGGTGAATCTCGGACTGAGCGAAATCAAGCCGTTTATTCACCTAAATATAAAAGCACTCGGGGCAGATCGTCGTTTCTTGCAAACGTGGTGATACATATAAGCTGATGACTGATGTACAACGATAATATTTCACCGTCTCGCTCGAACTTGCGATGAAAAATAAAATAATACTCTGTCTCGGGGGATCAGGAGACTGCGAGAGCCCCGCCGGGGCGGGGACGAGGAGAGCCTTCGACAAGCGGCGTTGAAAATTAGATTCCTCCTGAATTATCAGAACACAGTCATTTGTCTCGTAATCGAATACTGTATAATTGTTCGCTGCAATATCATTACCAATGTATTCTCTTACATACCTGTCGGTCGCGACGATCTGTCCGCTTCTCCGCTCTGTCTGTCCGTCAGCATGTTTCAGCAAGTAATGCACGCTAAATACACTCTTGGGGTTCGAAAGCGACGTCTGACTCAAATAACTGACCCCGTGTCTTTCTGAGAATTAGCGGTCGCCCACTTGCTTTCGGACCGAATCGACATCTCCGACAACGACTCGGTCGTCGACGATATGTGAGCGCGGCACGGCACGGCGAAGAGGATGGGGACGTGGGGGATCGGAGGGTTGGGGAATTCGGTACGGCAGGCCTGGAGACGAGCTATAAATAATTGAACAAGTGAACTGGGCGGAAAGAGAAAATCGATCCTCTGAGAAGTGTCGTGCTGTTGTCCAAATGCTCGCTATGCGAGGAATGCAATCCATGGACGTCGGTCACCTGTCCTGGCGCTGAAACTCCAAATTATGAACTAGGTTGGGCTTCCATTTGATCCGACGAAAAAACGGTTCCTATGGTTTCTGTTGCTGGCGATCGCAGCCACGGTTTCAACGCCACAAATTAGCTAATCGCTTCTGGAGATGGACCGCGAGATATTTGAGGAAACCAACAAGGAATTCGACATCAGGTGCCCTCTCCGGACACTCCGATCGGAACAATTGAAAAACCGCGGGCGGCAAAAACGTCACGGCCATTTCCGCGGTTCAAAACTCAGAATCTTCAGGGAACATGAGGACAGGAAAAGGATAATACTGATTGGGAGAATTCAGTGTCTACTGTCGATCCGATTAGCGTCAGGTCCTGACGTCGACCGCTGCTGGATCAGATTGAGAGAACCCTCTGGCATCGGTCGATAATGATACACATATATGTATGTACATATGCAATTGATAGCGTTTTGACGTCGGCGTCGACGAAATTCAGGCGACTATCGCAATCCCCTGGCGGCGGGCGTGGTAGACAATGCGCGAAATTCTTCGAACTCCCGTCCGTCTGCCTGCCTGTGACTCGAACGCTTATGCCGATCGTTTCGGTGACCTTTGCGACCGCCAGAGCGCCGAACCCCTCCCACTAACGCATAGGTTAGCGAAAGCTGCAATTAAAACCAATATTGTGAGCCCTTGTCGTGTGTTATTCGATCTCTGCCGTACGGATAATTTGTCTCCGGTAACCCGATATTAGTTAGAAGTGTCGCGCAACGGTCTCGGCCTGCTCTTGCTAAACTAGGAGGCCACAGTAACAACAGAAGCATCAGAGTGCTCGAGCCGACTTCCATAAGGCACGCTCGATCCGGAGGCCTCTCATCGACTGTTTTTGTTCAATTTAGCAGTCCATAGGTGTTCGAGGGCTCCGCAATTTTTTTTTTCTCAGGGAGTAAAGTGTTTTATTCTCCACTGCTCTCTCCTAAAATCGAACAGGACTCAATGAACGGGGAAATCGAGCCGTCTTCAAGAATTCGACTCTTAGTATGAACACGCGACATCAATGTATCGCACGTGCCGACAGACTCGGCTTCCTCATCGACAAAGATCAGCTTCAGCATTGACTGAGGAAAACAGGGAGTCGTGGACTAATGATGAGAGCTCCTCAGGGAATGAGATCAAAGAGTTTACAACGCATTCATATCGGATTCATGATATCCAGCCCTCGCGGAACGCAGGAAACTTCTGGCTCCGATTCTATCGGCATTAAAAGGTATTCGGAGGAATTCCTTGAATTCTTGTGCGGTGGCGGCGATAGCATACATTTTTTACCACTTCAACTCTGCCCGGTTCCTCAAATGGAACGCCTTATCTACATTTCGATTCTCTCATCCGAATGAACTGATAAGTGAAGCAACCATTAAACATCTGAAGAGCCCTCACTTCGACGCTCAACCGGGCGTGCGGTCGCTCACATTGAAACCGTTGCCTGTTTCGATGCTCGGATCGAATCCTAGGTGCCTCGAGATTTCCTAGGCGTTCCGTGAGCACAAGAATTCTACGTCTCAACTTTTGTTTCGTTTATCGTTTCAATATTGAGGAGAGAGCACACGGAACCAAGACATCAGTCTCGCTTGATTTCGACCGACCATCCACCCGGAAACCAGATGCGGAGGCCCGAAATCCGTCGGAGGACGGAATCCGAAGAATTGATGACGAATTCCCCGGATCAATCCACTCCACGAAGCACGCTCAGCCCCAAAGACGTCTGTCAGGCCAGGATAGGGGGTTGAAACCGAGTATCCCGAATCCTTCACGTGTTTCTCCCGAGCCCGCCTCGAGGAATGGGCACGAACATTAGAAGGGGGATTGCACAGATGGAGAAGGAAACCACTGTGAATCGTTCCTAAACAAGGTTCGAGGTCACTGGCGTGTTGACGGGGTACAGCATTCGAGAGCGTATTCACGGAGCGAGTCGCTCTGGCCGGACCAACTTTTTGGAGGCACCCCCCGCTGCTCTTGCGCCTGAAATTCGCACAATGAATTTGCGCAGTCGCGTCCTCAATTAGGCGAACTAATCCCAGCAATGAGGTCCGAGCGGGTAATTCCATCTCTCCTGGATATATTTATGAAACCCCGACGATAGCACGGCCCTGGCCAAGTATCAATAAACTCCGATTACACCCGGGAGGGAAGGAGGGCTGAGAATCCCCGGAAGTCGGCGGAATCGTTCACGAATTCTTCGGCGTCGCGGTGTCCGCGCGGAACGACCCTCCGAAGTGTGAGCGCAGACGGGATACATATGCCGCATTCCGTATATAACATTGAAGTCGTTCCTGAACCTCGGCGTCATTCGCTCTGGAAAAAGAGATTGAGAAGCATGATACTCCCCCGAAACATGTTTGCGTGGGCGAGATGGCGTATGATTCTGACCTCACTCATGCACAACGTTAGACCCTCACAGTCTGACGGGCTCACTCCCCGTTTCGAAATCTGGCGCGTAAACAAACGGGCGTTCGAATTCGAAGTTGTTTTGGTCGGTGAGCAGCTCGCAGGGACGTTCTCTACCAAGTGCCTTCTTCTCTAGTCATTCCGATATTTTTCGACTCGACGATTCCGTCCTGCATGATGAATAAAGTTATTAGGAGTTACAATCATTGCGTTGGGATCATCTGACATATGTAAGCAGTGGAGCGTTGATAGTTTACCCTCTTCCGCGACTTTAGGTCACCTGTCCGCCATACGGTCCGGGACGATTTTGAGAGGGTCTTCCCGCAAGCCGTCGTCCCCATGAACAAATTCGGCACTCTCCGTGCGACACAGAACACAACCTCTTCGGTACAAGGCGGGAGCGACTTCACCAGTCACCGGGTCCAGATCCACCGTCTGACGATGTAATCGGCCGGTGTTTTGCGACTTCTGCGCCGAAGGAGAGGGATCGCTTCTGTATCGGGAACACATTTAGCCACTCATCAGTAGTGACGTGTCTTCCGTTTGTGTTGTAGCCGTCCCGGAAAATCGAATTACGGGTTGACGAAATCTTTGGCTTGCCCCCACTGGGTCAGCACGGAGTGTCGGGTCGGTTCCCACTCCGGCTTGATTCTCGCTGAAGTTTGTAGATTGCAAGCGATTCGTAGAAAGCCTGATCTTGCTTCGGAGTTTCCTTGTTCAGAATGATGGAGGAGGATGAACCGTCCTCTCTGCCCCTGGGATGGCTATCGGATTATTTCTGGATTTTCGTACTGGGCACCATCGCACGTGAGAACCTCTGTTGTTTTATATCGATTGACTCGAAAGCCTCCCATACGATCTTCAGTATGGCCAGCCGAACGGAAGCCTGATTTCCGATGTGAGATGACCGGAACTGAAAATTTCCTTCTTCGCTCGGTTGTTTCATCGCTTGACGGAGTTCTTAAGACGTGATACCAATCGCTTGCGACCCATCTGGCATCGAGGAACTCTCGCGGGGCATCGGAGGAGCGACATGTGACTGAGTTAGCGGGACATTCCAGGTGTACGTGGATACGCGTTTCTGCAAAACATGTTCCCGCGGCAGATCTACGCCGGATCACTTCTTAGTGACTCGCCGCGGCATCCGAAACTGTGCCCACCGGGAACGAATGCATCGAAGGTTCGACTTCAATTTGATCAAGTCCATAATGAGAAAGATCGGTCCTGTGAGAATCCTTCGAAGAGACCTAATCTCAAATCCAGGTGAAACTATCGCCAGTTTTGGGCGTCCCGTCGAATTCTCTGTATGCTCAGCCCGTGAACTTCAAGAAAAGGCATGAAGCTCCCACGTCTTCGAAGACAAAGGTGATTCCCTTCACTCTGAGGCTCGTTCGTCTCTTTTCGAGAAATTTGGGCATCTGGTCTGTCGTCTCGCCAAAACCCCGCCCGTAATTATCGTGAAATATCTATATTCCAGCTCAATTCCCTCTTCATTGATAATTATGCGAGCAACGATCTGGTCAACATCTTAGCTTCCCCGGGGTGTGTTTCCGAGAGCTCGTTCCCGTGGTCCTATATCCCTTTGACTCCCCTTCACGCCATTACTTCTTGGTTGAAACACATGCTATGGATACTTTTGCGTCCTGTGCCGTGGCACTACCCGGTACAATCTCATAAGGACATTCTGGACTCCGAGACAATGCGGATCGCATACGGGAAAGCGACACAGCAGGTGGGATATTTTTTTCCGTCGATCCGTCGCTCTCGTTTGCGGAATGCGTGGAAGTCTCGTTTTCCCTATTGTTATTTACAGAAAATCGTCTCGGATGAGCTCACGGTCGTCTCTAAATATGATCATTCGATGCATCTACGAGAAGCTAAGGATATCCTGCTTCAGATGGCTTCGTCGACTTCTGTGTTTTTGATCAGAGTTGCTGCCGTCGTTGTCAATAAGATTTTCCGGCACAGCCTCTCAGGTGAGCTTGTGCCTATTCCAGTCCGCGCGCTATGCTTTCTCGATAAAGGCGATATTTTCTCCCGCGTGTTTTTTTTTCGGCGCGATTCCCCCCTTGGTGCGATCTCCACGTCGCGAAATCTCAGTACGCTCCCACTCAGAAAATTCAATGCGAAATTTCTCTCATCAATTATGAAATGCAACTCATCATGAGTCTACCGGAAGTATTCATGATAGCTCGTCGTCTTGTTGTAGCTTGTAATCAGCGGAGATTCCTGCGATCCGATTTCGCTAGGAGAAGGCCGGAGTGAAATTCTCCCGTCATGAATCCAAAAATCGACCCTCTGTCCCGAGGTCTCCAGGCTTTGCTATTGAGTCGTTGGATTCATGTGACGCCTCGCGCTCGAGATTGAGCTCTGCTGTTTATTCAATCCAGGAATATACGCCCGCCGGTGTCAACTATCTGAGCTCCAATGCCTGGAGGAAGCGAATCCTGACACGCCCATAGTATACTTGCCGCTGCATCGTTCACATTTGGATTACATTCTGTTGACGTATCTTCTATACATTCGCGGCATGAGAGCTCCTCAGGTTGGTTGACATGCAGTGAATGACCGAACCACAAACAAGCTATTGCCCTTTCCAATAAGAGAGAGCCGATCGGGATTCGGGAACATATCCGCCAATTCTTCTCCAGGTCGCCGCAGGGGACAACCTGAACATTCCTGTTTTTGGACGTTTACTCAGAGGTCTAGGAGGTTTCTTCATTCGTCGGAAGATCGATCAGAGGAGATCGTCAGCTGAGTCATCATCTAGTGATGAAAGAGATTTTATTTATCGAGGCATTCTGCAAGAGGTGAGCGGAGCGAATTTTGTGCCTTGAATTTAGCTTGGCCGGGGCTCACTCCTCTCACCAGGTTAATTTTCCTCCCGCAGTTCATCTGTGAGAGCCTCTCCCAAGGTTATCCTCTAGAGTTTTATCTGGAGGGTGGTCGGTCTCGTAATGGGCGAACATTGCCAGCAAAGGCCGGATTATTGTCTGTCCTCATCCATGCTTACCAGAGGGGTCTCATCCCGGACGCAATTATTGTTCCCGTCGCCTTCACCTACGATAGACTCATAGACGGTGAGAAAATGTACAGGGATGCTCTCCAGACAAATATTTCCGTGGAGACGGATCCCGGTAAAAACGAAATCCTACCTATCTTGCAGGAAACTTCGTGGCCGAGCAGTGTGGTTCCCAGAAAACAAAGGAATCCTTTGGCCACGCTCTGCGGTCGATCTGGCGGACGGTCACGGCCCATTTCGGCACCGTGAGGATCGAGTTCGGGCAGCATTTCAACTTGAAATGTTTTCTCCTCAGTAACGCCGAGAAATTCGGACTAGATCCCGCCAAGGAGTTCATCCGCGATGGGTATACCGCTCAAAATGAAGGAACGCTCACTTCTTGCGCATCTTCCTCGACTGCGTCTCTGTTATCTGCGTCGCACACTGACGTCAACTCCATGAGTCGGTGGGTCTTCCGATCCATGCGGATCCCAACTGTTGTTTGTTTCAATTATCTCGAGGTCATCGTCGGATATAGGAATTGATCGAGCGTGTTTCTGTTGCAGTCTTACTCTCGATTTGGCTTTCGTCGTGCTCCGGGAAGCGAACCGGAGTCTAGCCGTGTCGGCTCCCAACCTTCTGTCGTTCTTGATGGCTACGAAGTTCCGACACGTACGAAGCTCATTATCCCCCAAATTCTTGAACTCTATCCGAGATCCGTATCACAAAGCAATTATGCATCTTCTAGGGATGCGAGGAAAGCGACTTGATCGGGGCAATGCGCGTCCTCTGTGCACAACTCACTAGTCCATGCAAACGGAAAACGCTAACCTTCGATGATGTCCACGTTGAAAACCTCAGACAACTGTGTCGGTGAGCTTCGTCGCAGCTCGAGCGCTTCTAGAGTTTTGGTCTCGTCAGGATTCAGCATTCCAGTACGCAATGAATTTGTCTGAAGCCGGCATTCTGAGGGAATTTCCGTTCTTCGCAGCTACTCGACGTCCCTCCTACCTCATCTCATATCCTACTCCAATGGCCGATATTCTGTGAGCACCTCAGTCGAAAGCCTCATCGAACTCAACTATTCTTGTGGACCTGTGATGGAAGCTCTCGTGGGCGAATCGGTTCTTGCCGCTGTTCTCTCTGAGGAGCTTCGGAAAATGAGCGTCGTCAGCGGCGAAGGTTCGATGACCAGACGTCATTCGACGTAACTTATTATTCGGTTACACGGAGGAACACCCGTATGGCGAAATTGGTCTCCATGAATTTTTTTCGCCGGGATGGGAATTGATCACAGGTCTGTTTCAGAAATGGATTCAATAGAAGTCTGCTGGGAAACTGTCGAGAAGGGCGCTCTAGCCTTGGCCACGATCTTGCAGAACGAGTTCATCCAATTCCAACCAGCAGACGAATGCAAATCTGTGATTGAAGAGGCAAAGCGGTCTCTCATCGAGTGGGACATCATGGAATCGAGAGGTTTGCATTCTTGAGGTCGGCCCGCGTCCTCCGAGTAGCCCCGTAGACGGTACCGAACCCATATGATTCGAAAGACACTATGCGGGGAATCTCTCGAGGATTCAAAATTTCAGATCATTCGATCCTATACCGACGAGACCGGTACAGCCTGCAGAGCATATCAGACTTGAAAGCCTCGATAGCTCCGCTGATAGAAGGTAAACTGAGGCGGTGATCATCATGATTGTATGCCTTCTTCATCTAGCTACAGATATACATTGATTGAGAAGCACGGAGCCCTCTCTCATATGTCCCGCGAACTCTTCTAGGCTACTCGGCGATTGCGAACGATCTTGCCCACATTCTCGGTTCTTCGCACAATATCTGTGACCGCTGCCTTCAGAGAGAGTTGCTCACTGGGATGCAATCGAAAGTAAGTCGAGAGTGCGGGAGACGGAACGCGCTCCATTGTGCGAGCTGTGGGTACTCGGATCCGATACATCCCCGACGTAGGGTGAGCACTCAATTCTATTATCATCTCGACCCCAGGCGAAAATGGATCGTTTCGAGTATCCGGAGGCATGCGCGAAAGATACGATGCTGAACTTCTTGAAAGTTCTCCGAAAATCGGGGGTCCTAGAGTTGAAGAAAGCTGTCAGGGACCTCGGCTCTCAACGTCCTGAACGGGAATCGCTTGACGAGCAGACATGCCACGCAGAAAGGTGTCCGGCGAAAAATTCAAAAACACCTGTACAAATGAGTCAGGTAGGGTGCGCTGCTCACGATTATCTCGTAGCTGGGGAAAGAGATCCGAGATGTCCTGGTAAAATGATTACCCTTCCGATTCCTGGATGCTGCCGCCATATGAGCTTGCCACCAGCCAAAATGGGTCTTTACGAAGGAAATTGCTCCCGCAGATTGCCGCCGGAGGTATGGAGAAACTGACGGACCTCAGGATGTTCCTCGAGACCTTCAAATCACCCCTGATCGTTATATGATTGTGAGGTGTACCTGTTGGGAAGATCGATGTCGGGAGAGTATAGACATCTTGCTGTCCACGAAAATTCTTCTGGTTCTAGTCAAAATTTTCCGGAGCTTAACTAAGGATCATTTGTCAAGCCTAATCATTCATCTGGGATCCTCATGCGGTGAAGATGATGGAGGTGCGTAATCCGCTCAAAGACGGCAGTGAATGGACTGTTTGCCACGGAAAGTTAGGCTTCAAGGTAGAGTCGCCGGGGATCCAGATGGGATTCCCGTCTGAGATCCTGGAGCAGTATGAAATGGGTCGATGCGGCTCGTAGACTACTTGATTGAGTTTTATTTCTCTTTCCCTGTTTATTTATACACATATTAGTAATTGTTCACAGCGAGAGATGGGAAGTTGAGTTTCATTGTTTTGGAATAATAAAAATATGTAATAATAAATGCTAATAAAACACTACTCATCGCACGGATACCTCGTGCATGTGATTCGAGAATGCAGAAAGCAGATATAAAGCTAGTATTGAGTATCATTGGACGGGCCTCACCTGCGGGACGCGGTAATTGGTCCGGTGAAGTTCGACGTCGAGAATCCGATTTGTGACTGATGGTCGATCTGTTCTCCTTCACCTTCACTCAGTCTCTGAATGACATTACATTAGCCGCGATGGACCGCGGAGGAAACGGACGTGTATCAAAAATCGATAATTTTCCACGAGATCCCCCTGCCCCCCCCCCCCGAGTAAGAAAAAAAGAGGATAGCCCCCTGCGGCCTAGCGATGTGATTCATGCTTCCCTCCAATCGAACGGAGGAAGGAGGAGAATCGGTCGACGACGGATGCTGTTCGGACCAGATCACGGAAAGCTGAGGTCGGTGAATTCCCTTATCGAGTACGCAAATGTCAATTGTTGGTTTTAAAACAGTTCTCCTGGTCACACGAGATCAATGATCAGCACGATCGAATGTTTCGGTATCGAAATGATTTACTGTCAACGGATGAGGAAGGAACTGCCTCAGGGAGCGGAATTCGAGTCCGGAGAAATCGGAGGTCAGCGGATGGTTTCAGCATAACTTGAATCGATTTTCCTTGAAATACCGCAACCCAAGCGGTAGCTTATTGCGTTGTATGACCACAGCAATCTGAGCTAAGGAGCATTCCGATGAGCGATTCTCGATGATTCAATCCGCGAAACGACTGCAACGTTGTATGGCGAACAGGCGCCTCTGTCGAGCAGACTCAGGAAGGATCCAATTTCTCTCGTAGCGCTGTTACAACATGCAAACAATAATCATTGAATAAATCAATCCGAAAGTGGAGAGCTGGATCAAGTTGAAGTCTGGGAATACTATGAGCAGAAGCTCTGAGGAAAAAAGCTCAGCTAGAACTACATCCTGGGTGGCGAAGGATATGCTTATTGGTAGAATCAGCGCTATATTGCTCGAGGATATAGGACTGGCCCTCCCAGACTTCGTTCCTGTTTTTCGCGGTCGACAGTTTAGGGCTATTCCGCGAACTCGGAGTCTTTTTTGCCAAGAACACCCCAAGCTTCTCTGCCCAGGTGATCCGCGGATATGAACTCATATAAAGCAGAAGTCGTTTCGTCTGAATGTAGATAACGCATTCGCCCTAGAATGACTCCGCTCAAGTCCTCAAAAATCCAAAAAACTCGGTCGTGGTGCCGACTTCCTCCCTCCTTAGAAAAGGAGCTCAACAAATCGCTACAGCGCGGTGCGCGGAGGAAGAAGGAAATCGATCAAGATTCCATGGTCTGGGGCACCGGAGCATTGTAGAAAATGGATTTCCATGGAGATTCCGCGTTAACCGCCGTCATTCTCAGTTCGCTACGATGCTTCCGTTATGCCGTTACGGCCTTACGGTGCCGTGAATCGTAATACGGGGGAGAGCCTCGAAAGAAGGTCAGATTCGTTGAGCTATATTGGGCTACATGCGGAATCTGCCAACAATCGAGGGGGTCCGATTTTTTGTACATCGATCAGTGAATTGCGATTCCGTTTGAATAGTAGCGGGAGAACCGGAGCTCATGGATATTGGAATGAAATCTGAGAATGATCGGGGGCACGAGAGTCGAAGCGCGAATGATTGGGTTATTCAATGTATTGTACTTCAATGGCAAGGGTACAGCTGCACGGCCGACAGGGTCTTGATAGAATGACTTACGGCATTTGTGCTGTTCGGGAGAGCAGATGGGAATCGAGCTCGAGTTTTAAGATCGTGTAGATGACGTTGATCCCTTGGATGGCGTTGCGATCGAAAACGGGTCAGCAGGGTCAGAGTCCTGGCTGAGCCGGAGCGCACTCCGTTGCACTCTTGAGCGCTCCCGGCTCTTTGAAATATGCGTATTAGGATCTCGAGCATTCTCAACGTCATTCCGGATCTCCAGAAGGGGTAGGCGTTTGACGTGAAGGAATCTCATCAGATCTGATCGGAGGGGGATGACCCAACGAGGGATTAGGGAAATTAGATCAGAACGCGTTCCGTCGCGCGATCTTGGGTCAGTGCTCTGGGCGGATCTCCCTATAATGTTCCGTCCAATAATATTCCGAGTCGATAGTTGTTCTTTTCTCAGGGAAAAATGAACCCGCTTATTAAAATATCGTCCTTGAAACGTACAATATATCCATTTATATCATTCAACTTTATATGAGTCGTTGCAAAACACATGAATAATTCAATAGAGCGTATGTCATGATGGCATCGGTTGCTGCCATCAATTGCTATTCCTTCCCGTTGACTTAGGGCTTCCGAACGTCGCTAGGAAAACTGGGAGGAACACCAGACCGTGGAAGGAGCCGAGAAGAACAATGGCTAGGTACATTCGGAAATAAAAGATCACAAAAAGCTGACTCTTGGCAAAGAACAGAACAACAACTCCGATGAATTTCGTGAACGTGATGCCGCTCAAGACCGACGATCCTGTATGGGCTACGGCATTTATGGCTCGCTCGATTGGACACGACTCGTCGTCTTCGATGAAAGCTTTAACGATGTGGGAGCAAAACTCCACAGAGATACCAACGCACATGACGAGATTAACGAGTGAAATGGCGTTCAGCGATACGTTCGCCATGTACATGACGCCCATCAGGTCGCTAACGATCATTGAAATGGTCAGACCGATAGCGATCGTGGGGAAAACTTTGAACTTCATCAATAAGAAAGTTATGAGAAGAACTCCCGTGAAGGAAATGAGGAGATGTTTCGCAACGTCGCTCCAGATAGTCAGGTACTGTTCGTAGAAAACGTAGAAGATCGAATAGGGGAAAACTTCCGCGTCGTCTTTGTTCCCTTTGTAGCTTTCTTTGAGTCTCTTCTCGATCTTCTCCGCAACGTATCGCCCCATTCGTAGCGCGTTGATGAAGTCCGTACTATTCTTCAGGATGGAATGGTAGGTCATGAAACTCGTCGCTCCTATCTCGACACCACCGAGATTCTTCGCGTTCGGGACCAGCTGGATCGCTTGGCTGTAGGCCGCGTGACCGCCCTTACCGCACTTGACATCAGGTATATCGTGGAGGAAATCCTTGATGTGAGAAGTCATGCTCGGGGGTCGATCGGAATCCCCAGTACACTTTAGACATCCATGACTGATATTCTCGGCTGGGCACCGCTCGTGCGTCTTGTTGTTCTCGAAGCAGCATTCTTGGCTCCATGCAAAGTAGTCGTCGATCCAGGACATGGCCGGCGCGGCAATGAAAGTTTTTTCCTTCGTTCGCGAGGCTTGGATCAGCTGATTGACTAGGGAATCGTTCGCAGCGCCCTCGAAGGTGCCGATCAAGTTCTGATTGTTCGCGTCACTGTAGTTGTACTTGTCGTGGATGACGAAGTAGGCGGGCGGTCCCACTCGGAGATATTCCTTCAGAGACCTGAAATAATCCTGGAGGTACGAGTCTCGGGGCATCGAAATTTCCTGGTCCAGACCAACGTCGAGGTGTGGTATGACGCTGAGCGAAAACCCGAGGTAACAGAGGAAAGTCACCAAAATCGCGAATCGATAATAATCTTTCCTCAAGAGGGGCGAATAGACATTCTTCATGAAGTTGAAGAGCGTTGAATCTTCGAACGCCTCCGTATCGTCGGAGTTTGATTTCATACAGCACAATAGATCGAACCGCCCCGACTCCTGCCGCCGGATGTCGAGTGTCAACATGGAAACGAAAACTGTGATCTGGAGCAAGACATCGATGAGAAGAGCCAGTGCGGCATAGAGAGCGAACGTCCTGACGGCTGGCATACTCGTCAAGGCGCCCAAGAAGAAGCAAGTGACCTCTGAGGCGCTGGCCAAGAGCAGCGAGGGCCCCACAAGTCCCACAATTCTCGCGACGTGTTCTTCGAGAGACTCGCCGTCGAGCCGGCTTGATCGTTGGTAGGCTTGCACGAGAATGAAAATGTTGTCCACTCCGATGGCAAGCACGAGGAAGGGCACAACCTCGAAAATTATCAACGTCGAAGGGATGCCCATCAAGCTATAGATGCCCACGCTGGAAACGACCGAGACGAGAACGAGGAAAACTCCCATCGCTCCGAGAACGATTTGGCTGTGCAGGAGGACCGTCGCGACCGACTTGTACCGACCCAGGACCACCGCGACGTAGAGGAACATCAACAGGTAGCTGACGGCGATTGTTGAGACATCCGAACGGCTCTCCACATCCAGTTCGGACGTTATCGAGCTCTCCCCCATGAAAGCCACGGTCATGTTGGGGTGGGTGAAATTCTTCATGAATCGAATGAATTCTTGCTCCCAGGCCACAGCTCGTTCGTTGTCTTCTGCTTTGGCATGGTTGTTCACGAGGAAGGTGAGAACGACTGCCGGCGCCAGGAGGGGCTTGTCTTCATCGTATCCTCCCAATGCCGCGTAGTAGAAGCTAGGGCCCCCGTATTCGCCCAAACATCCGATGTTGAGCAGGTCATCCTGACCTGGGACCAGGGTCGGGGAGTTGACACAGTCGACGATGTGGTCGAGATATTTTTCCGGGTTTTCTCTGATGATCGATATGTTGTTTTGAAACCAGTTCGGTACGGATTGTATAGCGCACTTTTTGTCGAGAGGGGAGAAACAGATACTCTGCAAGTCGACTTCCTCGTTCGCAGTCCCGTTATTGTAGGTGCCCTTCAAGTTGGTGATCTTCTCCTGCAGGTCCAGAAGGTCCGCCAGGAAGTCAGAGCGGAAGACCGGGCTGAACTCGTAGGACTGTTGGGTCCTGTTACTTTCGTAGACGAAAGGCTTCCCACCTTTGTTCACAATAATTACCTGTTCAATCCTGTAGAAGGGTGCCAAGTTATTTCCGTAATACTCGCGCTGAGTTCTGGCTTCACTCGTCGGCGCGGACCACAGTTGCACGGGATCGGTGACGACTTGGAAATTGAGATTTCCGAGCGAGAACAGGGAACAGAAGATGGCCCCGACGGCGATCGTAGTCCATGGACGCGAGGCGCACAAAAACCCCAAGCGCTCGAAACCTCGTCTCATTGCCGACGGGGCTTTGGCTCCCACTTGCAAGCTTTCGCTCGAGAGGAGATTGGTCTCGTCCCGATCCAGAGCGTCGCAAAATCCAAGACTGTATTTGCAAATCCAGAAAAGTGCGAGGCCAGCGAGGACTACACTCAGGAGGGAAATAGTCAACACGAAGTATCCGTCTTGACCGAAGATGCGGAAGGGAACCTCGTCATCCGGAACCACATAGGGGGGACAGACGTCGACGCAGTCGGCACAAGCACAAGGCGACTCGCCCGGGAATGGGGCTTGACTACATTTCGTGGTGTTGTGATCGAATAGAACGTGCCCCTCGGGAGCCGTGTACTCGAATTCCATCGGGAACGGGGAGAAACCGCCCGTCCCCACTGCGAGCAGGAGGTTTTTCGGTGAGCATGTGTAGGATCCACAGAACATCTTCAACGCCAAGCCGGTCTGAGGGTTCCGTACTTCGGCGCACGAAGCGTAAGTCCGATCGATGTAGTCTTCACTTAGGTAGTAGGAGATCCTGCCGACTTTCTTCGTTCCGTAGGGTGATTTTTCTGTGGCGTTTTCCTTCGCTGTCACCTCAATGAAGTCCGTCTGGCGCGGAGAACAAGTCATGTGGCAGAAAATTCTCGCCATGTTGAAATTACAGGACGGACATTGCTTCAGGAACAGGGCCATGTTCGAGAACTGCTGGACGAGCAAGCCGACTTGCGAGTCGTCGCAACAGAACTCTCCGTTGGGACGATCGAAGTCCGGGCATAACGAAACCAATTGATCGTAGGCGGTTCGGTTGAGCGTGTTCGTTCGTGTAGCTTCTCCCTCGATCGCACAGGGCACCCCTAAGTCCAGTGAGCCCCCTGTCCCACATTGTCCTTTGAAAACACACGGTCCCTCGGCGGTAAACGTAGTCCCAGCGACAAGAGCGAGTGTGAGAGATCCAAGTACAAGCCTCATGGCTGTGTTTGGTTTCCTCAGCGACGGATAGACAACGACGGGAGCATCGCACTGAATTTCGATCAGCTCAATCGAAGCATCGCTCGAGATGAGAGTGCGGAGACGAGGCTGCGAGATAATCGTAACTGGCGATTCGTCATGCGGCGTATTCTAAGCCGCGACAGGAGCGCCAGTCGTTCTAAAAGTTCAGGAATCTACAGCAGCCTGTCCTCGGCTGTGCTCGCTTTAGTTTGCAGCTCTGGGTTTCGACGCAACGACAGGTGCTCCTCCTACATTTTCACGGTGGCGTCAACGCTCACAAACAGATCGTTCCGCGAAACAGTCCTGCTGTGGCAGGACGTCAACATGTGTATCCGAGAGAGCGCATGTCTATGATGCGAGATATTCGCGGGTACATTCCGACCCAATACCCTCTCCCATCTGTCAAAGAGGAAGTCGCCGGTGCGCAGTTCAACAGTTGGTCAGCTGTTCACATGGGTCGATCTGACAGCCGCCGAATTCTCCGTGATAGCGATGTTTTCAGTTTCCCGAGAATTCCGATGATAGCGATGGATCTCTCTGCTTACCTTCGTGCCGTATCGCGGAATGTTGGTTTGAGATTAAGGAGCAGTGGATTAAACTCGACATGGACGGGCGACCCCAGGTTCCTCGATTTTTATCCGCTCGCTCGAGAAACTCTGTTTCGCGATCAGCTCACCCGATTATCTCCTAAGTCCTGATTGCTCTTGATACCTGTAGAGCCCCCAACCTCCGCCGATGCTTATTGTCGAGGCGGGACCCGAAAACGTTCGATTTCCCGTATTTAGGTAGCTAGCTCATCCAGGCCCGGACATAATTCGCTTCGAGAGGGACGGCATCTCAGAATGGGCCTTCATTGCCGATGCCATCGCCAAATAAAGCTCATCGAGCGGCGCAAAGTTTTCCGATTCCTGTAGAAAGGGAGGTGTGTTTTGTTCAAAAGTGTAGCCATCGGTATCGAACTCCCCAGCTGGTGAAACGACATCCGTCCGTCTCGAATATTTCCAGGGCCTTAGCACTTCGGGGACACACCAAATGCAACCCGGCCTCGATTGCGAATTCTGATGTTCCGGCCACTGGAGCTCGGACGGACCGACTCGAAGGCCGGGATCGTTGATGGTGAGGCAGTCGAGGGGAAAAAGAACACTCTTCGACTGTGAGACTTATGAAGAAGGAGAGCCGCAGAGTTGGCTGGTAGCAACCGGACCCTTGGTTGGTTTTGTGATCGCCGGACGACAGATGACTTGGTCGGCCGGAAAATTCCATAATCTGTATCCTGCGTTCGATGTACTCGTGGTGTCCGCGCAAGCTCAAGAGCGGCGAGCAGCATCGGCCTCCGGTGGAGACGGTCGGAGGCGCTTCTGAAGTCAAGGCCCGCCACCGAGAAACGCGGGCTCGCTGAGAAAACGTGTCTCTAGTAGATCTCTTCATTCACGGTGTGAGTACAGGCCTGAGCGGGCGATCAGAGGTTTCCCGACCAAAATACTGGTGAGACGCTCATCACATAGATGACACGGAGCGGAATCGGATCGTGCAAGCCTTCCGCAGCCCCTCCCGAGATGGATCCAGTTGGTCGAGACTCTCCTTGGTCGTGATGAGTCCCACGGTTAATCCATCACCCGAGGACAGTTGGTAGGCGGCTCGAGAAGCCCGTCCCGTCAGGATGTTCATTGCGTCACTGCGCCGATTTCTTCGGTACCGCGAGCAGGGATCGAACCACCCGGATCGATGATGCGTCAATCAGCTCCAAAATCGTCAAGTGGAGCGTAACCTTAAACGACTCAGGCTGGCTGTGCGATTTTAACATTCCAAAGTCGCCCGAACGATGAACTAATCCGTTTGAGCAGGCTCAATGGAGGTCCGAGGCTACATTACTCGGATGAGCTAAAATTGGTTTCGAGTTATCGTAGGAACCATAGCAATGAGGCTTGTCTCGATAATCGTTGTCCGCGAGAGGTCGGTGAAAGACTGGAATTCGAAGCAGGAATACCGGGAACGACAGTCGTCAGATAATAATGTTTCGCAAATCGGATTGAACGGTTACACGTTTGTTTATTGTCGTACGCGGTCCCCAGATTCACCGGTCATTTTCAAATTCAACGGACTTCAGATGAACAAGATCAACAGAACAAATGGCCAGGAAGAGAAAATATTTACAAGCTTAATCACATCTCTCGTGTATGTTAAGGCTTCTGCATACAATTACCATCAGGATATCGTCTGCGGAAGTTCTCGATGATATCTTGGTCATTCAATCGGACACCGTCGAGTTGATTTCCAAGAGTCATCCAATTGGGCTGGATGTTATGCGGTCGCCCGAAAAGCTCGATTTTTTGCGTTCCCGGACTCAAGCGCTCGATCATCCCTAGAAACACGGCATGAACACATTTTGAAACAAACCTTGCCCCTCTATCTTGTAGGAATTAGCGGATCAATATCGATACGACGATCGCCTTCCTTCATTGGCCATGATCCTGGGACCCACTTGGACCAACTCACCGTAAATCTCGTCCGGTTTGTGGGAAGTCGCTCTGACTTCCGCCACGATGACGTCGCAGTCAAGCCAACGATTTATATGCGGCAAGGAGCCTTTCATCCCCACGAGGCAGTGTTCCTTACCGTGGTTGAGCCAATGTCCCGTACGGCCTTTCGGAAGACAGAGATAATTTTGTAATCTCCGTCTTCAGGACTGCATTCTAGTCGATATTGGGCTCCGATGAGAGATTCCCGACTGTCAATGAAATTTACCAGTTCGGATGATGCGTTGGAGCTGATTGGTTTTCACCCAGATGATCTCGTCGCATCTTTCGTAGCCCCACAGCTTCAGACATTCCCGCCCGAGTTCCATGGCCCGTCCGGTCACCCATAGGAATATTAAACCTTCGTCTTGCAGGCAGGGGATATTCAGTTGACGCATTTCGTCGTCCGACATGGTTCCGTACGGCAGCTCCATGTGGATATCCCATGGAGGGTCAGCCATGATGACGCTGAACTTCCCTAGAACGGGAATCTCGCCCTTTTAGACGAATAAGGCCTCCGGGAGGCCTTCACTATTGGGGAGTGGATGTATCGTATTTCGATGCACTTCCGAAGAGTCTCGCCTACCGAGAATGCTCATGTCGAAGAATCTCAAGTCGCATTGAATCCACTGGGCAGGCTGCAGTATCGCCACGGGGTTCTCCAGCTCTGCGGCCGGCTCAGAGGACTGGGCCACAACCCCGAGCGATGAGGTCGCCGACTCGCTTCAAGGGGAAAATGAGCGTCAGTCTGCAGTTAAAAACCGAGGATTTACATTCCGAGGGCCTCGCGAGAGAAGTTGGCTTTCATTCCCCAGTTTCAGATTCTGAATTCTTGTCTCTCACCTCATCTCGACCTGATAGTGAACATATTTACAGGTATCCATATGGAAACAGGTATTCAGGAAAGAGCAGTCCCCGAGCGACTCATCTGTGTGCCGCTGCAGAATTTTCTTGAAGTGAAGTCTCCCGCAGGCGTCCGTTTCGCCGTGACGTTTGCATTCGGCGGCAGTCCCGTGCGGACAATACTCCTGAACCTGAATCACAGAGAACTCACACGTCACACAAGCAACATTGCGGACCCTGACGAATGATCGGATCACTCTCCTTCCCCCTCGCTCGTTCTCCATCCGCTCACCGAAGCTCCCCCTTGAGATTTGAACTTCTCCACCAACGACCTCTCTTTAGCGGTTGGTTTACTGAGTAGGTCGAGGATTTCTTCCCCAACTTTCTTGTTTTCCTTCTCCCTGATCGACGGTAGATTGAGAAGGTTTTCGATGAGATCATCGGTCTTCTTAGGAGATGCAGAATCCTTCGGCTTGACTGCAATTTGAGTTCCATCGTTAGATTGCCTGTTTCGATCTCGACTCCCAGCACCTCCGGGCCATGGATTCAGTTCTGCGGTGAGGACATCACTTTCAGCGGGATCTTACCTGGAGCCTTCGCGACGACCTGATTATCGTTTTGGTCTCCGTGAACATCTTGATCGTGCGGGGCTTCGTCCTCCGCCAATTTCGCTAATTTCGGCGGGGCACACGTGTCGAAAGGTTCAGCGCGGTCTCTCAGGGTTAAGCTGAAGGCGTGGAGTTTCGTGTGCTCTGCTGTGGTTATGCTAATCGTCCCCTTGCCCTCAGAGTCTGCAAGTATCGGTAATTCACATTAAACCACGAAAATGTCAAGGTCTACGGGGATTGAGAAACTCTGGGGAATGTCAATGGATCGAGATGAATGGCTCCACAGACCCGGCCCGCTGGCTTACCCTTATTTTCTTTGATGGAAATGAAAGCCTGTGCGGCGAACTTTTTGAGAAAATCGTCGACGGTCTGTTGCGATACGTGTTTTGTATCGTCAAGACTTTTGGATACATGTTTCACAAGCGTTCTCGAGTCAACGGGCAGATCCAAAGCCACGTCGAGTAGGCACAAAATGATTTTCATTTCTATTTCTGATTCAGTAGCTGGTTCCAGGTCGGCACAGTCCGCCGAATCCTCCGAATCGTCTTTCGGGGATGCGAGCAGCCTTTTCTCATCTTTCGCGCTTGTTTTATCGTTGCAGCTGATGCCTGTTGAGCGATATGACGGATCTCAGTCAGAACCACGGCGTGTACGGAAGTTTTGCTCCCTCGTGAACCAGCTCCGTCAACCGGACTCACCGTAAACGATTTCCTCCCGCTCCTTCTTCCGTTTTAGGAGTCTCTCTCGGAAACTACTCTGCCGAGATTTGAGCTCTTGAATATCTTTCCACGGATCGTTGCTGTCCATTATTCGAGTGGAGTTCTCCGATTCATCAGTTTGCACGACTCGCCAACATCGAGTGAAGGCTCGCACCGGGATGTATCCCCGACCCGCTTCGCCTCATCGGCCACCAACTACAAGAGATTCCCAATCCTGCCGACAACGGGGTAATTTGTAATCGATCAGATGATTCTTTTTTGAAGACGAGAAAACACCAAACAGTTCTGTTTATTTTGTTCCGTTTCGCGAAGCACCCGGACTGCTAGAGCCGGCAGGTAGTCGTCGAAAGAGAGAGGGCTCGACTCTTCTCCATCACGGGCGCCGTTCCCCGACCCGATGGGATGTGGACGCGTTCGTCCCTTTCGGATCTATACGGGATACGACGCAGCCTTTGCTCGGATAGGCTTGAGTAAATTCTCATTTAGGGCGCTGACGAATCCATCAGAGGCATCGGTGACATCAGCCCGAGTTCCACCGACCGGTACTGAGAGTCTCGACTCTTGACGACTAGAGACGCTTCTGCTGCGGCGGCGATTCGAATTCATGGCGCGCCGTTCTCGAGCACTTTGCCTGCGCTCAGCGGTAGCCGAAACCCTCGATAGACTTGTCCGCGCTTTTCGCGTCACAGTGATGACGAAGAACGTGTCGCTGTTCCCAGCGACACGAAAATCTCGCAGTCGGAGGGAGAGTCCCGGAGTCGGAACGCCGGATCCCGCAAACTCCCTTCGCCCATCGGGACGCAGACTCCCCCTTCGACTTGCGACGTACCGTCGCTTTGCCCTAGAGAGTGGCCGTTTCTCGCTGCAGCAGGCTGGGCTAGCGGCGGCACTCCTCGATTTCTAAGCGAGATTTCGAGGACCATCTATGTCCGCAACTTTCACACACGCACAAGCCGAGACCGGAAAAACAGGCGAACACGTCCAAGGGACACGCGTCTAGAGGAGCGAGTTCCGATGCAGCATCATCTAGCTCTACTGAACTGCTAATGAATGATACAGAAGGAAGACGAAGGGTAATGGGGAACGGTGGGTACGGCTCGGTCCGTGCAGTCATGCGTGGTGATCCTCATGCATGACTGCACGGAATCGTCCGTCAGTAATGATTGTCATAGGCTCTGGCCAATCTTTGGGAGATGTCCGAAACTCAGCAGGACGATCTTCCAGGGACGGGCCGACTTTCGATGTCGGGGAAACAGCCGCGGTAATGAACAATCGGTCGGATCTAAAAACGGAACACTTGGGAGGATTCGGGAAAAGCAATTTATTTTTGAATGAGACGACCGAGGAGTCAACCGCAGACGCCGGGGAAGAAGGGACGGTCTCCGCATTTCAATTCACACCCGTGCAAAGGAACCAGAAAGCTCTGTCACGGTGCTCGAGATGGGTGGAGTGCTCGCGAATCTCTACGTCCTATGGCCTGGAGTTTCTATCGGAATAATGTTCATCGGAGGTGGGTACCGGGAGTTTTTCTATTCAAGGATGTTGGTTCTTCACGAGAGGCCCTTCTACGTGTATTGTAATCATTCCTCCTCGGAGCTCGGGGCGATTCGACCATTCAATAATTCGCTTTCCCCCCTCTGATGAAGGACTCTTGGCCTTGTACTTGTGCACCCGAAACTGCTGCGGTCTCCTCCTGAACTTGTTCTTCGCGGCGATCTCGACCGCGTGCGGGGTCGGCTTGTTCTACAGCGGATTTTCGCGTCCGCTCGGAATCATGCTCATAACCGTTGGCGTCCTGATGACGATAGGAATCACCGTCGCGTACGTCTACCACAGAATCACAGGTAAAGCTCTCCGTAGGAGGGCCTTTGACTGAACGATATCAGCATCGTTCCGGCATCCGGCACGTTTATCCATGCGGTTGAAGTGATCCGATTCGAGTGAGGACGCTGAATGCCGATATCCTCGACCGACCTCTTTCGGGTCGAGTCCTGATGTCCCGACAAGGGAAACAATGCGGATTGGGGGACGGCTTCGGTGACTTCTCTCACTCGGTTTTCGTGAGTCCCAACTTACCTCCGAAACTCCACAACTTAAAAACTCGAAAGGTAGGAAAGAGGAAGTTTTGGAAACTGATAGTCGGAGTATCTATTCTTCTCCAGGAAAAATCCTCTGCTATTATTACGAAGATGAGGATGAATCAATCGACTCCGTCGGTGACAATGACCTGATCTACTCACGCGTACCAATCTCGCAAGGCTTCGTGCAACAACCTGGGAAATCCAATCTGCACTTTTCGGGTAGGTTCCCATCCCCGTCTCTCGAAGCAAGTTGTAGGGGAAGCTCGCGAAGAAAAAATATGATGACAACACATATATATGATATATGAATACATGTATGATACTGTGGGAAAGATCTGAATGCGCTCAGCGACACCAGAGAAGGAAAGAGGCTTTCGGAAGAGATTTCGGAACTTTCCTTTATACCGTGTTCAATCTTTTGATCGTTTATGATAACATCGATCCATCTCACCCAAGAGGTTCTCTGTACGTAAAAGTAGCTAATTTTCCACCTTGATCTGATACCTCTGAGGATCTCGATTTTTCAAACATGGAAGGAGAGCAGAACATTTATACATAATCACAGAAGTCGCCCACTTTCTTCTCGGTGCCCAATGTGGTACTGAAGAGCGGGGAGCCCTTTCGTTCCCAAAGTTTTTTAATTTCACTGAAAACGAAAACACTGCTGGACACAATGAGCAACTCGAGAATGTCGTAGGCCGAGAGAGGCTCAGTCTGGAACACATATTGCAACGGCGGCGAGTAAATCACGAGCATCTGGCCCGCCAGAGAAAAGACGACGGCGAGGATGAAAGCCTGGAGGGAGGAAACGACAGTCAATCGGGGAATCACCAGCAAAACACTCCCGGTCACAATGTCGGACCGGATTTCACTCACCTTATTCGAGAGGAGCCCTATGCTGAACACAGATTTTGTGTGGGAACGACATGACAGAGCATTGAACATGTCGAAAAAGACGAAGCATGTAAAGGTCATGGTCGTGTCTCGTCGGGTGACTTTCTGCAATTTTTTTTGCGGAATGAGTACTTGGGCTCAGCACTTTTTTCCCCCCGAGAGCTCCGTCTCCAGCAGCTCACACGACGAAGCCGCTCAAGCTTACTAATGACGCAACGACGATACCCACGTACCTGATCGCTCATCTCTCGTAAGAAGACGTAGATGGTCCCGGATATGATGATGAATGCTGAGATGAGTACATTGATTATCAATCCTCTGTCAATCATCGGTTTCTTCGTGTCCCGAGGAGGCTGATTCAATACATC
Source organism: Galendromus occidentalis (assembly GCF_000255335.2). NCBI lineage: Eukaryota > Metazoa > Arthropoda > Arachnida > Mesostigmata > Phytoseiidae > Galendromus > Galendromus occidentalis. The sequence goes on from NW_003803772.1 coordinate 140,720, forward strand.
ATGGTCGACCTGCGAACGGAGAAGTTCTGTACTCAGTTCCAACCTCGAATTCCGGGCACCCACCAAGAATCCCATTTTTCGTGCCGGTCACTAGAGTTTTTCACGTTTCAGAAATCGCGCCCACACATCTCCACAGGACATGCCGCCAAGTCGATCCAACTTTTTTGCAGTACGCGCATCAAGGCCGTTTGCCTCCGGTCATCTACAATGAGGCTCAGCTGTACGAAACGCGATTCGCCTGACGCTAAATGGAAACGCTCATGTCGGCGATCCCTGTCAAAATGTTAGGTCTGGATTGTCGCAACGAGTATCGCGAATCTAGCAAATGTATGTCAGCGTGGATGAGCCTAGGAATTTCTACAGGGAGTTCGGTATCTCAATAAAACCGCATCTCTTCTCCGACAGATCTAAGACAGTAAAATGACAAACGGTTTTATTGCCTCTCCTATTCCCTCTCCCTTGCTAGTCAAAGCCTCGAGTTATTCCTTTCGGAAGAATCGACACATACCGGTTCAACACCCAATGACTGAGCCGGGGGTCCGTCCATGATGATATTTATCCAGAGGATCTGCATAGCGTTGAGGGGGTTCGACATTCCCATCAAGGTGGATATGGCTATGAGCGAGAGCGCGCTGATCGATGTGGAGAGCTGGAACCTGGAAGGATCAGGAGGATTTCGCTAGGCGATCGAGTGGGCGAAGGAGACGTCTTCCATTCGAATCCGTGTGGATTGGCTTTCGTTCTAGGACAACAGCTTACCTCACAAAGTTTTTTATGTTGTAGAAGATGGCTTTGCCCTCTTCGATTGCAGCCATGATCGTACAGAAGTCATCATCCAACAGAATCATGTCCGCAGCTTCTTTGCAAACGTCGGTTCCGGATCTTCCCATCGCGATACCGATATCCGATTTCTTCAGAGCTACGGCGTCATTGACTCCGTCCCCGGTCATGCCGCAGATCAAGCCGTTGCTCTGAAAATTTCAGAGGGTCAGAAGGTGCCGACGGAATCCGTCAACGATTCCAGATTTGCCCTTCGACCTGCACCAATCATTCCCGGAAGGGGAAAATTCGCTGGCATCTTCTCATTCGCTGAGACTCACTTGCAGGGCTTTCACAATTCGTAACTTATGGGCGGGACCCGTTCTGTAGAACACCGAAACATCTCTGACCCGATCTACGAGTTGGTATTCGTTCATGGCCTCGATTTCCTGTCCGGACATGCATCGACCTCTATTCAGGCCGATTCGCTGCGCGATCGCTTGCGCAGTTTCCATGCCGTCACCGGTGACCATCTTAACCTCCACGGAACAATTCCTCAGAGTCTCGATGGATTCCCTGACTCCATTCCTCGGAGGATCGAGAATACCGACCATCCCAAGGAAAGTCAAGGCTTGTCCGTCCTGACCGCTAGCGAGTCCGATAACGCGGAGACCTTGACGAGCCAAACTTATCGCTTCTTCTTCGAACTTCGTGTACAGCTCGGTTGTCATGGGCCGCAAACTGCCAAGTTGTTGAGCGTACCTTGGGATGGAAAAGGCGAGTCAGTCGCTTTTCGTTGCTCCTATCGATTCACTCCGGAAACACGAACAAATTGAACCCTCACCCGCATTTTTGCAGAACGGTTTCTATCGATCCCTTGGCGAATATACAATGGCTCTCTGGATCTGCACGGGGATGAGCCCGGACCAGCATGATCTTCGACTCACTGCTAAAGGGTATTTCTTCCTCCCTGGAACATTCTAGAATTGAGAACTCCGAAAAGAGTGATCAAAGGATTCAGCGCTCCATGCGACAATCGGGATCCTTCCCTGTTTCCGTTCCCGCATCATTCCCTTCTCATAGACATCGAGTTTCGCGCCCGGGATGCTTGATGCTCGTGCACCTTTTTTTTCGAACATTCGGAGGGGCAGCGCTTCTGGCTTCCACACATGAACGCCTGACTCGTGGGAAGCCTGCTGCTGACTAAAGAATCGACTTCTTATTCAACTCACCTGACGTAATCGTTTCGAGTGTCATAGACGCCGAGCTTGTCAGCTGCCAGCAGCAAGGCCGCTTCCGTCGGCTGGCCCCGCGATTCAACACCCGATACGATGTCCGCATTGTTGCAGACGGCTCCGCATATCAGGACCTAGTGGATAGGAACGGCTTATTTCCGCTTGTAGCTGTGGATGAACTTGATCTCTGTCAGATTCGAGTCAAATTTCGAAGCTCCGCACGGCTTTCCCGATTCCCTCCAAGTCGACAGCATACCTGACGGACGCTACAGAGTTCGTCGTTGCTGTTTCCACTGGAGTGACCGTCTCGCAATTGCATCCGGAACAGATCAGCTGTCACTACGTCTGTCACTGTCATCTCGTTTCTAGTTAAAGTTCCAGTTTTGTCTGAACAAATGACGTTCACGCAACCGAGCGTTTCTACCTTTAAGGGGAAAGATATCTGCTTGCAGGCTCATCCCTCAATATAGGCTGAAGTATCTCCAGCCCTCCATGGATATTTAGCTGAGATTCTTCGTTACGGAAATTCGAGGAGTCTGAGAATGGAGCGCATTCTTCCGCTCGTATCATCGTCGCCGTTCGCTCTACTTACTGTGGGGAGTTTCTTCACAATGGCTTTCCGTTTGGCCATTCTCATGACTCCGAGAGCAAGAGTTACGGTCACAACAATGGGTAGGCCTTCCGGAATGGCAGCGACCGCGAGGGATACCCCGATGTTGAACATCGAAGTCAAGGGTCTACCCTGAAGCCAACCCAGCAACATGATGACACCTGAAGACCAGAAAAATTCATTCGTCGGGGTAGGGGCGCACCTCGTTCAATGAGCGAGTCAGAAGAAACTACCACACTGACTCATCTCTCGAATTGGCTGGATATACTCTTCATATCGTTCAGTAGGATCTACATAGTCGCACGCCACGTGGACGTACGCCGGGTTAGAGCTCATCGAAATGCGACCGTGACCCGCGGCTCCTCGCAAGCTCACCAATGATGCAAAACGAGTAGATGCTGAGCTGCTTGCCGAGTGAATCCATACTCTTTTGGAGCGGTGTTTTCGGGGAGTCTTCCGCTTTCATCATCTTGAAGATGTCGCCGAACTCGGAGTTCTCGCCAGTGTTTATCACAATACCACGACCGTTTCCGTACCTGACGAGGGTGCCCATGAAACCGACATTCGACTTTGAGCTCACGCCGCCAACACTCGAGAGTAGAGCGTCCGACTGCTTGGTAGCCGGCTCAGTCTCGCCTGGAATCCGTGGAGGAAATTAATGGCTTGGGTGGGACCTACGGGGGCAACGAGACGAAATCCTTGGACCGGGCCTCTCATCGGTGCCTCGTGAGGGCACGAGGACAATTATCGTAAGAATTCGACGAGACTCACCCGTGAGAGAACTCTCATCGATTTGTAATTGATTCGTGTGGAAAAGTCGAACGTCGGCGGGGACTCTGTCTCCCGGTTGCAGTAGAACAACATCTCCCGGAACGAGATTCCTGGGGAGTATAATTTTAGATAGATCTTCGTGGTGGCAGAGCTCTCCGGTGAATCTTTCGAGCAACGAGCATCTTTCTCAGGGTCCCATACGCACCTTGCCGACATATGGTCAACTTGATTATCGCGTAGTACGGCGCATCCATGAGCTACAAGTTTGGACAATTCCTCCAAGGATTTCTCGGACCTATTCAACGGGACCGATTGAAATTTTAATGGAACCGATTTTGTTCAAGCCCCGTTCCGAATCTCTTGCACGCGAGTCTCGATCGCACGGGTCGGAGCCGAGCCCAACTTGCCTATATTCTTGAACAAACGCCACCGTTACGACGATAATGATGGCTACAGTTATGCTGACGGCATCGTCAAACTGTCCCATCAGAATGGACACAAATGCCGATGCGAGGAGGAGTATGATGAGAGGGTTCTGTGGGAAAATCGCATCATTCGTATTCCCGGAATCGACTGGATCCGCTCCGTAGATAATAGATTCGCACATTGTTTATTTTGAATGATCTGCCGAGCGAACTCGTTCCGAGGGAACCTACTTGGAATTGTTCTAGGTATTTGCTGAGCAATGACTCCTGTTCTTGAACACAAAAATCGTTGGGCCCGAACTGGTGGAGCCTCCGGTTGGCGTCCGACCAGCTGAGTCCTTTGCTGAGATCATCGACTCCGAGCTCACGAGCGACCTTGGATCGGATGATAAATGAAAATGATTATTAGCGATAGTAAACGAGCAGTCGAATGCGAAGCGGACGACCGTATGCATCCCCAATCGACAGCAAGGGGAATCACAGCCTTCCAGATCAAGCATGACGTTTCGCGCTCTCGTTGTGGACGAAAATTTGTTTTCGATAAATCGAATCAGCAGAAAAAAATAAAGAAAACTCTGCGTGCGACCAGCCGTCCCTCGAATCAATCTGAATCGGGTCGTCGCTGCCCTATGGAAACAAGAGCTAAAGAGTGATGAAAAGTCGCAAGTCGCTTTTATTTATATTGGAATTCAAGCTGATGCCGTCACGAAGCACATGATCTCGATACTTGCCGAAAGGCGTCTACCTTGTGATCGGCAAGAGCCATGTAAAACCTAAATCAGTCGCTCGGCCTCGGTGCCATGCCTTTGCCTTTAGCGCGCTATGGACCGTGGCCCAGGAATGTGGAGCAGAGGCTCATGGAGTAAGTACATGCATAATGTTCAGAACTCAATCAGCTAATCACTCGATGAATCATTCGGCTTGTCAATTCGCCTTCCGGTCGGCTGATAGTCGAGTCGTTCGATTCGTGATTTGCTCTCATCGAGCAAATATTCCGGCTTGACCCCTTATTGAATTGTTTTGATCAGACGCTGTCATTGTGACTGGAGCATTCCGTGAGAGTGACGCAGAAAAATTGCCTAGGCTCGAAAATAGGCGTATCGGATGGAACTCACCTCGTTGAACTCAAGCCTGGCTGCATCCTCCGACTTCATATTGACTATTTCCTTTCGTTGCTCCCGACTTCCATAGGAACCATTCAGTCCGGACTCTGGAAGTTCGATTTGGGCTTTCATTTTGAATTGTTCCACCACTGGAGGGGAGCTCTGTCAGAAACTGAGAACTTCTGGACAACGCAAGTTCAATGAGACAAGTGACACTGAGCTCCTCAGATCGAGCCACAAAACATCTCCATCTCCCGTTCGATCCACGTTTTCCGAACACGAACGAAAATTCAAGAGCGGCCTTAAAAATCGACTTTCTCCGAGCCGTCGAGTGGCGAGAGTGGATGTTTAGCTGACCATTCAGCTGAAGTTCCAGTAGGCTATCGGAGACCTGCGAGGAGATCGTAAGGTTTCGCTCTCGCGGAAAACTCTACTCACCGGTGACCACTTCGCGATGTCAGGGAAGTTTCCGTGACCAGAGAGGACGGTGTCTGGAATACTCGGATGCTTTCAAACGAATGAAAGAGCTCGCGTTTTCACTCGCCGGTCCAAAGTGTTCATCTGTCGTGGATTCCACACTTTAATCCGGACAGCTCGTGGTGAATGGCTCGCACTCTCTCTCTCTCTTCGTACGGGAGCTTCATCAGCTGTCACTCTGCATGCTGCAGCAACTGTACACCACCACAAGCACACCCTCCGAAACGGACGTTAATTCCGACGACTTACATCCCCGTCCAACAAGACAGACATCAGCGGTGCAGCTGATGGACAGTGACGATGATGAGGATGATCCCGTTCTGCGTGCGCCTGCCCCACCGCAACCATCGGAGAAGAGAGCGAGCAGCACCAGCAGCAGTCGGCTGGTACCGCTACTGCCGTTGCCAGCACTAAAGCCGAAAGTTGACCTGCCTTTCCGGCGGCGGCAGCTTCGAACAACGCCACGTCTCAAAGTCGCCGGTGACTTCAGCAGCGTTCCCGTCGTCGTATCGTACAGGCATCATGGATACATCGTGGGGATCGATGGTTCTCTATTCGTGCGACTCGATCAGCTATCGATCGTACGAAAAAGGCTCCGGTGATTAGGAGTACGGAGCAGCATCGTGAGGATTCGAGGGCGGTGCCTGGAAGCCAACCTTCACGCCATCGAGTCATGGTCGCCATCCAAACCGTGGTGTACAGATCTAAAATCAGACTCGGAGCTCGGGGGGGGGGCAGAAGAAGCTTGATTGGCAATATCAGCTTGAGCGCAATCACGCGGAGCTGGTGCATCTAACAGACATCGGCCTTGAGGTGCAATTTTTCAAATGTATTTCCCATCCCTCACCTTCCGGAAGAACGCTCCACGCGATTCCAACCGCATACGGAGATGAGCCCCGCTCCCGAACCTCGCTTCTCCATGTAAAAGTTCAGCAGACGCCAGAGTGGGATCGAATCGATCACATCGAGGTCACACGAGCGGTGGAATATCTCCCCGATCGTAAGCGGCAGCTCGAAGCGTGTTCCCCTCGCTAGTCGCTTATCGAGAAGGGCGAGGAAGAATCGTTGCCAGCTCTCAGGAGCGGCAGATCTATTCCTCGGTTTCCCCCGGGATATTTTCCTGGGATGCAAAGCGCTGAGCTCCCGGCTCTGATCGATCACGTACCGCAACCGAGGCCCTGTCATAAGGATAAATGGTCCGGAGAGATGAACAGCCGTGACAGGGTGTCACGTCATGGGCTCCCCGATTCCCGCCGGGATTTTCAAAAACTCGACATGCTTGTTGTGACAGAACAGCGGCGGCAGCGTCAGCGCGCAAGCTCGCACACATTGAGCCAGAACAGCTGATCGTTAGCGGTGTTCGGCTCTTTGCCTATCGATGCTTTTGTGGGTTCGAATCAAGCTTGAATTTCCACGGAGCTGATACCTCAACATTCAGCGTACGTCACGTGCTCGTCCGAAACGTGTCGAGAAAGGTTCCGTGCTCGAGAGTGCCCTCAAAAACTGTGGAACCGAGCGCGACGTCTCGTTTTCTTGCTCGGACTCTATCGAGTTTCCGCGAAACGGATGGAGTCGTTCGAGTTTTCTGCTTGAGAAGGAACCGCTTGAACAATTTCAACGGAGGAAAGCGACAGAGGTAAGCTCGCCACGACCGCACACCGAATCTCTCGGCGGCCGGACGAGTTATATATATATATATATAGTTATATATATATATATATATATATATATACTAGCGTAGCCCAGCGCGCGTTGCTGCGCCGGTACGAGTGAGGGAGGACCCTACAATGAACCACTCCATGAACTTTCTCATGAAAACTAACCCTTCGCCTATTTATTCGTTAATCGATAGAGCGGCAAATTCACTTGAGTGTCCTTCTCTATCCCACCAGTCAGCGAGTTCTTGTTCCTCGTTCGTCAAATCCGATTCACAATGCTTCAAGATTGATAGGCGCTGAAACCTCCTTGTTGTTGCATTCCATGAGAAATATTTCGGAACTTCAACGTATAACAGTGTTCTCGCGAAGGGATCATGACCGCACAGCGAAAAAAAGCTGTCAATGTGGTCTTGGGTGGGGTTGCTGCTCTCGAACGCATATTTGCTGCTGTGAAATACACACGCTGTCCATTTTCGAGGTGAACAGCTAAATGAACGACTGTCGGATATTGCTCGTGTATCGAGAACGACAGGATACGCCATATAGCTTCATTGCTGCTGATGTATCGTCCCATTTGATATCGTTTTATCTCGTCCACTGGTGCGGACGCTTCACCAACTCCAAAAACTGCCATATCGCTCCCTTTTGTCACATACTTGCAAATATACTTGATTGACTTCACTTAGTTACAATACTCGACGTTGATATGCGCTTTAAAACATTTCGAGAGGATCGGAGAGTATGGCACGATCCATCGATTATCGATCTCGACATCACGGTTACGTATTTTAAGCGTAATCATCCTCCCTCCATTTTCGGGAGACCTTCGCCGATAAGACGGATAACCATCATTCCCAGTGACTGTCTCCGGATGTAGACTCCTTGGGTATCTCTTAGTACACACTCCGTCTTTCATGCATGGGGATTTACTGTTGATCGCACCGCAAGGACCATGAATCATGTTTCTAATTACTACTTCGAATAAAACAGGATCAAGATCACGGTCCGGAATTTCCGCTGATATTACTCGATCTATCATATCTGGGGTGATTTTGTGAATCAACCAGATCAGGATATGCGCGTGAGGCAATCCTCTCTTCTGCCACTCAATCGAATACATCCAGCATCTCGTCTCCCCAAACACGAAATGCTTGACGATGAAATCCATTAAGGATTTCAATTTCTGCTTGAAAACACGCGCGATTATATCATGTCGATCCGCAGCCGTTTGTCCCGGCAGCAAATTTGCCTTGATTTCTTCCCAAGCAGGATTGCATGTGATCGTGATGAACAAATCAGGACGACCATACACACGAACGTATGTCATCGCATCCTGTGCGTATTCATGCATATGGCGTGGTCTTCCCGTGGAAGTCGCCGGAAGAATGACTGGGTATCCGAGTTAATTGGGGTTCACACTCCCGTCAGAGACTATCGCATCACGAAGATGGACACACTCTTCTGATCGTAACTTAGTTTGATTCAACCGAATGAATAGTGAGCGTTCGCTTTCAATCTTGGCATACATATCGACAACATATTGATGAAATAATTGCCTACATTTCAATATATGATTGTCCTCATTCTGACGAATCATCAATCGATATGAATAGTAATTCATAGCACTGACCTTCTTGTCAGACTCTTCACCCGTCACCGCGTTTCTCATATTAATGTTGAAGTGATATCCATCATCCCCTTGCCAAAATAGGATCGGGTACTGTAAAGCGTCGTAGGAACGATGTGTTCCAGAGACTCCTTGGAGGTCACCACTCCGGCGATGGAGAATTATGTCACGGGACCTCAATTCCTCTCCAGCTATCACGATTGCTGCTTCATTGATTGTGGGAGCATTGTATCGCTCTCCGTGTTCCCCCGCCGGCGTCTTGTCCGCTCGTATGACAAAAACATAATCATCAGCTGGCATGCGTTCCAGAGTGATCGTGAACAGCTTCACCATCCTGTTGTACTGATGGAAAAGCTTTTGTAAACAACCAACGATTTCCCTATCTGTACCAGTGTGGATGCTGCATCGTCGATCGACCTGTTCCTCGGCGTTTCCCATGAAATAGATTTGGAGGAACCGATGATCGGCATCCAGCAATGGCAAAAGTGACCCATGACGATGATATACCTGACCTTGGATTTTGAAGGTCGGCATGTAGGAACCACGTATGATTCCAGTCGCACCAAATGATGTCATTTGAAAAAATGAATTGTACATGCGAATATTGGCTAAAAAACGCTGCGATTTCTTCGTTTGTCCGCTCATCAGAGTTGACAACGGCTCAGGTGGTGGGTGTAAATCGGGTACTTCGACCTTGCCCCCCGCACAGCACACTCCTGGACTTTCGTTCGCAGATTTCAATGCACGACAAAACTTACATACACTTGTCATCTCACCGATTTCAAGGCCAGCATATGTAATATAATCATGAGCAGGATCATACTCAAATGCTGCGCAATTCAATTCCTGCCGTGCCTGTTCTCTTGAACGACAACTCCGCAGCCTTTTCTGTAGCAATCTAGCCGACCTCTCATCCTCAGTTTCATCGGAGCGCACTTGTGAAGAACGCAGTCGGTTTTGTTCTGGTCTCACCATACTTCGATCCGGCGATTCCCGAGACTGAGAAAGAGAGTGATGGATACGATCACTTTCCATCCTAGAGTTTCGCCGGTCCTCAGTTTCATTCAACCGTGCTATCGAATGCCTCCGTCTGTCCTGTTCTAGTCGCATCTGTTTTTGATGATCCGATTCAGAAGCTATTGATAATTTGCGTTTCGTATGTCGTCGACTCAAGCGTCCCAGTGAGCTCCGTTGGGCAGGCATACTCTCGCACCTCGCGACCGACGACAACAAACTCGACTTCGTTATCGTCCCCTCAAAATGGGAATCGTTGCTATCATGATAAAAGATACTAAACATCGTTGTCGACAGTCGACAACAAACTCGACTTCGTTACCGTCGGATCAAAATGGGAGCTATCATTATCGAAGATACATCGTTATCGTCGAAAATGTCCGCCAATATCATCAAAAAAGAAGAAATAATGACAATCGTTCCATCCTTATGAAACCCGATGTGCTAATATCCATCCCCTATGCGACACGTCTTCGATCCCGATTGAATCAGACCTACCGAACGCGACGTACGGGAATGTATGCGACCATGACAGACATACGCACATTTGTTTTTATATGTTTAGATTAGAAGATATATATATTATATATATATACTGCGTCCACCGGCATGCAAACGGAGACAGCTGGAATGAGAAAGAGGAGCAAGCTTTGGATTCCCTCCTGATCCAAATTAATTTCAAGGCAATCCAGCAGCGACGCGACGCATGACTCGCGGCCTGAAAGGAGCATGTTGAAGAAATTCGATCCCGAGACTATCGATTGGTGCACTTACAAATTTTTGCTGCGCTTGTACTTCCGCTCGAATGGGATAGACTCGGACAACGAGAAGGTGAGCTCTTTCGGATTTGACTCGTTGAGGGAACACCCGTGTTTCCATCATCTCCCCTTGGATAACCGAAAATCGGATTCCAGATTCAGATACTCCGTGAGCGTGGCGGTCCGCTGATCAGGAAAGTTCTCAGCGAGAGAAAACTTAAGCGTCTCGACAGCAATCAGGGGGATATCCTTTGTCTCTTGGAGAAAGCATACTTTGAGCCGAACGAAGTTTGGCAAAGAAGGTTCGTTGAGGATCTCGAGGCGTCGAATGAGCGTGACCTCGGGGATGACCATGTATCAAACAAAGGTCGCGAGAATTGCTCTCTGTCTAACTGACTCTGCGGGACAACGTGTTGAGCATGATGTGATTTGACGTATTTTTCACAGATCTGAGTTCAACAGTCAATGTCAGAAAGAGGATGAAACGGGCGCGGAATTCTTGGAGCGCCTCCAAGGTCTAGCCAAAGAATGCCAATTTCACGAGGTATGCCTACCCGCAACATTCCGAGAAGGATACAGAAAGTCGGAAGCAGGTTTCGATTCGAACGCGGGCTTTCAGGATCAGGAGCGAGTCTGTGATCAATTCATCTCTGGGGTTCGTTCGACCGAGCTCAGGAATCGGCTCATGGTTGAGGCACCGGATAAGCTAACGATGCCTCTGATCGCCGCCATCGCGGAACTGTGGGAAATCAACTCAATCCCTACTGGTACATCTAGTGGCTCTGATAATTAGGAATTGAGAGCATTGCGAAGCGATTTCCTCCGATGTCAAGCAGGAATTGGACTAATCGATGAAGTATCTCCAGATTTCAGTCAGACGCAGAAGGCTGCCTTGCATCTTTGCATTCGTGCGGGAGAGACATCGCCGAGCAGCCGACGGAGAGTTGACGCGACGGCGCCGGTCGCGAAATCGGGTTTGCCAGCAAGTGAACCCGAAGATTCGGCAAGGGTAGATGCCCCAACGAGCGTTATAGATGTTCCAGAGACAGAAACCGCCAGCAGTATGAGTCTTCGGAAGAAAGCGACTCGGAGGCCACGATTAAAGGTCAAGATAACGAGGAAAAAAAATACTCATCGCGAGGAAGTCTTGAAAACCTCGTGGAAGAAGATTCGGCGAACGTCCCCGAAACTGAGAAGCGTCCCCTGCCGACGGAGGGCAGAAGGTGAAATTCTTCTATCTTCATATGATGACGTCGGTATTCCCCAATATTTCCGAATGCTTTCTTTCCCCCTGCCCTCTTCGTGCAAAAAAATTGCTACAATGATCTCTCTACAATAATTCTATTTCCGGGGATAGCGATACAAAGAAACGAGGACGACCGCTCTCGACGGCTTTCGTTGCGGGGAGGAAGCGTTACAAGTGCAGCCATTGTGAATACATGTGAGATTGAGTCAAAATCGGAATTTGCGATGCTCTACAACAGTCGGAACAGGGGAGCAGTCCCCTGTTTTCCTTCTCCCCGACATTTTGCTCTCATGATCTCGTGATTTTTGTATGGTTCACTTTCGTACATTGTATACCCAGGTCAGACATCCGCAGAAGTGTGCTCAGACACGAGCGCATCCACACGGGGGACAGACCCTACAAGTGCCAATACTGTGAACTCCGATTCCGCGAAAAGCATCATCTACAGGTACAGTGAACTTCCAAACATCTCGATTCCAATCGGGACCGTGCGGGGGAGGGGGGATCCTCGACGGGACACTTGAAATTCCCCGGAAGTCTCAGATTCGTTCCTATCACTGAATATCGGTCCGAGTGTGGGGGGGGGGGAGCGAAGGAATCCTTCTAAATCCGGCGGACTAAGCGTCCAAGGCTCACATTGGGGTCGAGGAGTTCACGGAGCCTTAATTGGCCTGCGCGAGGTCCGGAGAGCACCGTGAATTCAAGCTTCTCCCCTCGCTCTTCCAGAACCACGAGCGAGTCCACACCGGAGAGACTCCATACATTTGTGAATATTGTGGGAGAGGGTTTTCAAAGAGTTCAACCCTCACTGACCACGTCCGAACGCACACCAGAGAAGTGAGTACCTGGAACACGATGCACGCGCATTCTTACTTCGATTCAGCTCCGATCATGCCATCATCGAATCCATCTCCGCTTTCCAGGCGCCGCACCTCTGCGAGTTCTGCGGGAGGGGTTTCATCCAGAAATCTGCTCTCAACACCCATATGCTCATTCACACCGGTCACAGACCCCATTCTTGCTGCGTGAGTTCGAGGATCTTTCAGTCTGTCCAAACCCTACCATTAGACTTCTCGCGACGGAAAAACTGGCCCTACCGCGCCGCCGGCAGGGGACCGGGAGCGAGCTCTGGATTTCCGGGGCTCAATAAACACACCTCGATCCGTTCCCCTTGGGGCTCCCAACGATGGAAGCATCCGCAATGGTATTCGGCGTGATGTTCTCCTCACCTTGGATTGCAGTCAATCCGACTGGTCGTTTGTCGGCGGACATCCGATAACTCCCGGATGCAAATACCATTCTACTCGATCATCGAGTCCTTAGTCAGGTGTTCTTGTCATGATTGCGATGAATAGGGTCAGCGCACCGACCGACCATCCATGCGAACTTCTATGAAGATCCGTCCCGATTCTCATTCCAGTTCTGCAATCGAGGCTTCACAACTTCACATCTCCTGAAATCCCACCTGAAAACACATGCTCTCGATCCTCCGGCAAGCCGTGATACAGCCGCTGATGCAACTCCCGCGAAAACGTCCGTCCCGAGTTCGACCGAGGAGCCTTATCCAGTATCGCTAAGCGTAGCGAACTTCGTGGCGAACCCCAGTCGGGACAGCGAGGCTCTTCAGAGTTTCAACCCCTTGTGCCAACAGGTGATATTCCCAGGACCACAGTCGTCCGACTCGAACTATTATAGCATACAATAAATCCAGAAGAGTTCTCTTCAAGAAAATAGAAAGCTTCCGTGATCATCCCCAGAGTGCTTCTGCCGTCGAGGCGTCCCTCGTCACTTATCGAGAGCAACGAGGACAAGATTTGCCGACTTCGAGCCAAAGATTGTCCGAGTGGTGAATTATTCTTCCGGAGAAGTTAGACGCGGGGCTGCCATGCTTCCGGTGCGTCCTCAACTTGAATGCAATGACGAGCCCAGAGTGAGTCAAGTTAGTCAAGTCACGCACTCCTCCCTCCGGACGGAATAACTCGGATGATTGCCTTCCCTCTTGATCTCGCATATAGGAATGATCTTTCAAATCTCGGAATGAATACATGAATGAATGCCGTTTTTTCGAAATTGCGACCCCGACTCTTCAATTTCATAAAAGCCCCAGGTCCGAGGGACCCCTGGATCGAGTTACCTAGCATTTCGGTCGTACACGTGAAGCGGCTGGTAGAAGTAGCCGTTAAGATCTGGGGTTAGTGCGTCAGAGAGGTCAGGGACGACCTACCGCTCTGGCGCCAACCTTCTGACGTTCTGACGGGTCATGAGTTATACCCGGACTCCTCTGGAACTGACGGCATGAGCGTTCGCTACTGAGGTTCGGACAGTGAGAATTTTGTGGAAAAGTCGCAATTTATTAAAATCAGTGAGGCGCAAACCTCGAACAATCTCGACGTTCTCTTTATAGTCATTAGCTTAGTCATCCGCTTTGATTCATTCATCGGTGAACAGTATGTTCCGTATATATATATATGTATATTATTCGTTAATAATGAATAAGCCTCTGTTTGCAAAGATAAACTGTAGAACTTGCTGACCAAACGCCCCTCATGGAGCTCACTTGGAGTGAACTGTCCATCCCTTTCGGAAAACTCTTCATTTCAGGTACTCAGTCGAATGACACTGTTTTCAGTGCGATCAACTAAATTCTCGGTTAATGGAATGGAGGAATGCCATTGGCTCCGATCGATTGCACACACTCAGCTCACTGCCCAATTAATTTCGTCGTCCTATAGAGTTTCAGTCACGGTCAGGTTACATCCGAATCACCGGGTCCGCAAATGCGACAAGACACCACTCAGAAGTGCTCTTGGAGCAGATCAACCAGAATACTTGAAACACCGTCTTTCGAAGTCCTTGACGTCAACCTATACATTTGAGCCTGCCTGTTGGGCTCCAGTCGAAGCAAGCATCCGACTTGGCCTACTTTGGTATGGAGAATCGCAGCCCCGACGAAGTTATCAGGATTCGGATCAATGCTTGGAATGACTTCGTATCCGAAACCGTCCAACTTCGTTCGGATTGCAGCCGCATCCATCGGCTGAAAAAGAGGAATCATCGTTCCCTGAGTATGAGTTTCGGCATTCCGTGCTCCGGTGGTCTCTCTCGATTATTCATTGCCCATGACTAGAGAGTTGAGTTTTCAGGGCTCACCTGTGTGGCTGAATATACCCTCTGGGTCTCTTGCTCCGGCTGGCCGAGTCCCTTCCACCTCCTGAAGAACATTTCGGAATCCATCGATGTCTTCTCAAAAAACTTATTTGGGTATACCGGCAGCTTCATCTGGTAGGTAACGTTTTGGCCGCCCTTGGTGAAATTGAGGTTGAGCACCGGCAGTTCCGACGCTGCGAACGCATCGACGATTTCCACTTGGATCTGTTGCTTGACCTGTCATGGAAAATTCAATTGAGAGAAGCTTTCGACATCGGGAACTACCCAGATGGGGCATGGGCTCTGTCCTGGCACGTCCTCATTCCCCTTCGGGGACCTCGGAGTACCAGGACGCTCGGAGACAGGAATCAGGGATTTCGTCAGATGTCTGATGGGAAGAGAAGCGTCATTACCTGGTCTCTCGGAGCGATTGTACTGTCGACAGGCTTACTGCTCTGAATAAGGAGCTTAGGCACAGACGGTGGAATTATGGTCGCTGTGAAACATTGCAGAGGAATCGTGCTCTTATTGCCGTAGAACAGAGAAACGCGACCGATGTGGCCCTTGTATTCGGCCATCAATCCGATTTGGATCAATTCGTTCTCGAAAACTACGCCATTGTTTTTGAACAACATTTTCTTGAGATTTTCTTCGGGAGAGCTCGCAATAGCACCGGCCGCCGGAATCTTCGCTGCTGCCGGTGAGCCTCCGAACATTTCGGAAAGGATGTCGAGAGAATCGGAGGCGGTGGGCTCTGCTTTCAGTGGACTGTTACCGATTCCCAGCAGATCTATCTCGCCGTTATTGCTCGACATGTTAATCTCAGGCGTGGGTTTCGACGTTTTCTCCCTCCCGTTCTCCATGCCTGGCGCTGGTTTTTTCCTGCGGAGAGACGCGAGAATCGAACTCTCTCTCTCCGGGAACGGGGGCATCTCTTCGAGAACGGTTGCCAGCACGTCCTGGGAAACGTTTTGAGAAAGGCTCAGGTACTCGGAGGTTCGTTGCTGCAATTCCACGTCGGAAGATCTTAGGTTTGAGTCGGCTCTCAAGACCTGCTGGATCTCCGTCTTCATCTCGGCGAATAGGTTGATGAACTTCACGTATGTCGTGAGTAGGAGCGCTCGCGTGCTCGGACTGCACAAGTGGTATTTGGAGTGGAGCAGACGGAACTGTACACTGGGACTCGACCGTTCGTCGCCCGCGATGAGATTACCGAACTCCCCCAGAGTGTATCCAGCCACTTTGACCATGTTTTCGTGACAGGCTGGTGCTTGAAGGGCTTCGAAAACTGTTTTGGCCGCATATCCTTGGACATCTTCGCGATTTATGACGATCTGGACTACTCTGTACCAGACTTCTTCTCCGACATGATCGCCGGCGATTTTGATCAGCTTCAGAATTACGTCGACATACCACGTATAGTCGGTGGCGTATTTCTCGGCCAATATCGCCACTTTCAGAACCATCTCCTCGCGTATCGAATAATCCGCCGTCTCTAAATAGGACAACATTTCGGCGACTATTTCCTGAGCATTACTTTTGTCGCACATGGCGTATAGAAGATCAACGGCTCTCTGACGTACGGAGACGTCGCGTTCGGTCTTGAGAGCGGTGATGACGGTGTCTTGATGGTTTTTGATGGCCTCGTGCGAATACTCGCTGGCGGCTAGCAGGCACATCGACTCCAGGGCGAGATAACGGAGATTCGTTTCCCGATGAGCCAAGAAGGTGCCCAATTGTTTACAGACCCTGACGAGGAGTGTGGGATCGGAAACGGCTCCCATAGAATCCATGTGTATAACGAGTAATATAGCCTCGAACAGAACGGCGTTCTTCGCATTTGAATGTTGCACTTTCTTCGATTTCGGGGGTTCTTGAGCTCGGTTCAAGATCGTGTCCAAGCACTCGTTGAGACGCGCGCCCAGAGTTTGATCCTCGGGAGCTGGATAGTTCTGGAGTATCCTCAGGAGTTTTATTGCGAGCCAAGGAGCCGGGACGAAATAATATGCGTAGTCCTGAAGATCGGTGTGAGCTGCCGCCAAAATTCGCTGCAAACGGGACACCGCGATAGGGACAACGGTCTTATATTCATCGGGCGAGCCTCTGATCAGTGTGTCCAGGAGACTCGCAGCCGATGTCACCACGCCGAGATGAGAATCATTGAGGAGATGCACAATCCGGTTGACCAGTTCGCCTTGAGGGGCGAGGGAAGGCATCGTCCTGTAGAGTTTCAGGAAACACAGAGCAGCGGATTGTTTGACGACGTCAATGGAATCTGGGCTCACCAAGAGCCGGGGAATCTCGGTCCCGAAAGCTTCGGCCATCTCTTTCGTCCCGATGTTGGCGATGGTTTGCAGCGCCAGCATGACAAAGATCGGATTCCTTGAGGTCAGATCGTTCTTGATGGACTGGCAGATGAGGTTTATTAGCTCGTTGTCTGCGGAGATGAGTACCTGAAAGAAATTTGCTCATGAAACTTGCAGTTTCAAAAAACTGATCGCAGATCGAAGACGCACCGCCCAATATTTCGGTCGAACAATCGAAACCGCGAGGAATCTTCGACATTGGGAGACTCCGGGGGACGCGTCCTCTATGATTCAACGGGCTAGGTAGCTTGAGATCAGGCAATAGAGCAACAGGTTCTCCCTTCCTGGAAACTATCTTTCCCGATGGGCAGCGACAGAAAGACCTTCTTACAGGAAGAAAAACTTTATTAGTCGAGTCGAAACGAAGGCGTAACCCGCGAGAGAAACGCCTCCGAAACTGTCAGTGACCCTGAGAGCATCCGGAACACGCAAGCGACACGCAACCTCGATACCTGTTGATCGTTAGTTGCATCGCTCCCCAAGCCGCGAAACGGAGATATTTTCGGAGTCTCCACCACTACGATGGAAGCACTCGGGTTTATCAAGCCTGACGAGACAGACAATTTGCTTACCGATATGAACAAATATCCAATCTGTTTCTCGGAGTATTTGTTCGACGCCAGCAAGTTGACAGCTTCCATGTGACCGAAATCGATATCGTGGCCCAGCAGGAATATGAAGAGTAGTTTGCACACGTATTTTTTCTTCTGATATCCATCTAGGGTCTTGTCACCTGATTCGAAATTTGGGACATCTATTAGGTGATTGTCATCCGTACGAGTGATGGCGGTCGCACACCATTACTCCAAGTGATCGATCGAATTCCGATACTCGGTAAAGTCTATCAAATGCGATCGGAGAAACCGGCTCGTGAAAACGAACCGCTCGTTCTCAATCGAAGTCCTCGAGCTCATTTCGAGAAGGTTTCAATAGAGATTCCATCCTCCGGTGATGACTAAACATGCGAGAATTCCTGTCTTCGCTCCTCGACATACCAATGTGTTCAATGACACTCGGAGAGCTTCATACGGTCAAATCTGGCTCAGGAAATCATTCCATGAGGAACTAACCTTTGAACTTGCTACGGATGTTAGCGAGTTCTTTGTTGATTCGTTTTATTTCGGCCTCACGGCTCTTCGAGTTCCTTATATCCGAAATAAAAACGGAAAGTCCCCGCATGGCATCGCCACTGTTTCGGATTCTCGACATCGTGCCGCAACGATGGCGATCGAAATCCCGGGGAACTTCCTACAACGACACGATTCTGAACAGTTCCCGAGTTTCGCCGACTTTCAGCCACAAAGCGGGCGTTTTCAGAGACAGGTGTCAGTAACCGTTCCGCAACATGGCAGCGACGTAGCAGACGGATAATTCTGACCACCTACCGCGGCTGTCGGAAAGCATTGCCGCTGTTGGCGGTGTTCTATCCACGGGAGGGGGGCAAGAATCCGACGATTTTTATCGCAAGACTGGCCGTATCTCGCAGGACAATGAGACGCGCGAGGAGTACGCGGTGGAATCGAGTCTGAGCGAGTTTCGTCGTCAATGGAAAAGTGAGGCAGATGGTGCTGATGATTTCTGCTGGACGAGCTCGATGGGGCGCATTCTTCCCGTCTCTCCGACTCCCCGAGTCCGCCCATCGGCATAACCTGGGAAAGTGTCGGGAATGAGAAAGCGTCGAGTTTGCTTTCGCACGGGAACTAATGAAAGCTCGTCCTCATGACGGAGGATGATCACATCTCTCCCATCTCCGAGTCTTCAGCGCCAAAGACCATCTGGAAAAGTTCCTCGTCCAAGAAGGCGCCTGTCTGCTGAGTTTGCCACAGTCTCGCCGATAGGGGGCAGGCGGCATGTTACCATTCCAGAGATTCTATGAGTTTGGTATGGTGCAGAATCATACTCAAACTCATTCAGCAAAGGTCTCTCGAAACTATCGACCATCAAGACTCTCCGGGATTTTGAATTTCGCGCTGGTCCCAAGTGACAGCTCTCTCCCAGAAACGGTGGAGCCCAATGGGCGCCATGTTGAATCCTACCGTGTGGCCCACACGTCGAGAGAGTGAGCTGGAAACAAACACGGCTTGGCGACGGAGCGGGACAGCTCACTATATCGACCGGTGATTTCTAGGCGTCTCATCCTTGTGCTTGAATATGGCCAAGCATCATCCCGATCTTATCTTCTGCAGGAAGCAAGCAGGAGTTGGTAGGTGGATTTCTACTCGCTCGCGGCTCCTTGTTCGAAATTTTCGAAGCGTGCGTCGACCGGTGAGCTCCACGCAATGAACGAAATACTGCTTGTTACAGCTATCGGGAGGCTCTGTGAGAAATGCGATGGGAAATGTGTCATCTGTGACTCCTACGTCCGCCCCTGCACCCTTGTGCGGATCTGCGATGAGTGCAACTATGGTTCCTATCAAGGAAGGTTCGTAGGAGATGCGTTGTTTCCATTGAAGTATCGAGTGCCTCGCTGTCCTCGACTCTGAACTCACCATGAATTTTATTTTCTAGATGCGTAATTTGCGGAGGTCCCGGAGTTTCGGACGCCTACTATTGCAAAGAATGTACAATTCAAGAGAAGGACCGCGATGGTTGTCCAAAAATTGTGAATCTTGGTAGCTCGAAAACGGATCTTTTCTATGAAAGAAAAAAATATGGTTTCAAAAAAAGGTAGCCCCGGCCAAACGGTACAGGGGTACCGATCATATCTTACGCATGCACTGTAAACACTGTGTTAATAAATACTCCATTGAGAATAATTATCACCATCATCTGAATGAGTGACTTATCGATCGAAGGTTTGAAGGTGATTACAAGAATCCTTTTTGTATTCGAATTATACGATTATCGTCGCTTCCGGAAGCAATGCAACGCATCTCGTGACGGGGTAGGTTGGAGTGGTGGGGGGCGCTAACCGGCTTGAGGATATCCGTATTCCGCCAGGACCTTTCTCGGTTCCAACCACCTATTCTGAAGAAGGCGTTTGCTGCGAATACACGGATAACGGATCTCGAAGAGAATATCCAATATATATACACCAATGGAGAACTCGACGGCGCTAACGAATGATCAATCTTAATAATAAGTTTGCTCACAGGCTTGGAGAGCGCTTCGAAATTCGGCGTAAGCTTAAGTCATATGATGGGGAGAATTCTCAGCAGACTCCATCAGCTCCGTCGAGCGAGTGCATCATCCAGAGTGTAGACTCTACACTGTAGAGCATCCTCGCTTGGAGCCCCGGTCATGGGTTCATTCTGGCTCAGCATCGCGGGACGATTCTCGGGATCGGAGGCATCTGAGTATGAACCAGCGAGGCCTTCTCGCCGGCTCATGATGTCTGATGAATGATAAATGAGAGGTTCCGAATCCTTATTCTCGGGAAAGCTGGGGGCCATACAAATGAGGAGGAAGGCTCGAGAAATATCGATATCAAAGATGAGATTCTCAGACCGGGTTCGATACCCGTCGGAATTGACGACCATCTTAGAGCAACATTTCCGAAAACGACAAACGAATCTTATCTGGCTCCTGCATCGAAAGTATCGCGAACGTGCGAGAAATTGGTTTTCGAGATTGCACCGTGTATATTGATTAACTATAATGAAAGCGGAGCTTGAAAAGTGACATCCCTCTGACGTGAAGAATTTTCGGGATAGAATCCCCAGGACCCATAGATACGACATGAGGGATACCACGTGAGCAGGACTCGGGAGAGGAATGCTTGCCTTCCGAGAAGACACAGGAGGCAATCCTCGGTCATGATGGAATCCATGCAGAACAAATAGACGCTTCAGAGAGTCGAGCAGCTTCGGGCGAGCGCGCCATTCGTGTCTCGCAGCAACCTCCTCTCCCATTCCTGTTTTCGGTAGAAACCAACCCTATTTAGTTGGTGTGCCGTGGTGGTGGTGGTATGCCTTTCATTTGGGTGTCCGTGAGCCCAGATCCATTCGGAAGTTCTCGTGGGAGGGAACACAGTGAGGAGTTTCCAAATTCAGGCAGGGTGCAACCCAAAGGAAAATGATCTCCTGCCCGATCTCATCCTGAACTGGAGAATTCCTATGCGGCTTAGCTAGACTATTGTGAGTACACGTAGAATTTACTTAGAGCCCAGGGCATTCTTACGACACAAATTGTTGATAACAGCTCTCCTTGTCTTCCGCTCAAGTTTCGAGAGAAACCACCATGAGACCTCACTGACTGAGCTGGTAGATCGTTCTCGATGCAGTCTTGGAAAACTTTGAGTCTCAGTCTTCATCCCGAAAGCTCAAATTCGGAGAAATAATTGTGGCCAAAGAATTCTATAAAGCTCGAAATTTCAGTAATTTTCCATCATGGGAGCGACTGGCTGTCTGATGCGACAGTGTAAGATGTGTGTTACAGTGTTCAAATGGCTTCCGGTTATTCTTATAACTGCAATCCTGTCATGGTCATACTACGCATACGTGATACAGCTGTGTATCTGTGAGTAACGATTCCCCAATTCTCACAATGTATGGAATTCCGTCGTCCACGACGCGGCCATGACGCATAAGCCGAGATTCGAGTGCCGCGCGTCGGGAAGCCGAATGCCTAAAGTCAACAGTCTCGTTCATCGTATTTCAGTTCGCATAGAGAACGTCGCCAAGCAAATTCTCTACTTGTTCCTCTTCCACATTTCATTCGTGATGTTCTTTTGGTCATATTGGCAGACTATTTTCACGAAACCAGGAGAGATACCAAGGTATGTGTATCGGGGAATGATTCCCGTTTTCGGAGACAGAAAGTCCGCTTAGGATCTAACACCGCACGCTTTCCAGGAACTTTTACCTGAACTATGAAACGATCGAGAGGCTCGAGAAAGAGACATCAGATCAAAGCCAGCAGGCCATTCTAGAACAAGCGGCTAGGAGTTTGCCAATCCTTTGCAGGAACTATAATGGAACTGTGAGGTGAGAGTCGTAGAACAAGATCGATACCTCATGCGATATGCCGCGGGTCGCAACTGAGGTGATCGTTTCACAGTTTCGCAGCAGCGCAGAATAGTGACGGTCGGATGAATGATATCCGTGAGGCCAACATAGACATTGTCCTCGATCCGTTCCGAAATGCTTGAAGATTCCGCACGGTACTGAGAGTTTGCGAGAACTTGCCCGCTGGTCTGCGTCTACCGGTGTCTTCCACCGCAGAATTAAAGTCAGAGCGAGACCAAATCATGGCACACACTTGAGCGGTATCAGGCGCAGAGAGTGTTGCCCTCCCAATCCCGAGTCGGCGTCCGAAAATCGCGGCGGACTGAACAGCGCTCCGTGATTGAGGAAAGCAGCGAAACCCTGTCCGACAGAGAAGCCCTCCGTCTCCTATTTTTAGGCTAGTTGACTATCCAACGATCGCTCCGAAAGAATCTGCGAGCCGTTGAGGGATTCTCCCGGAAGGACCAAATCGAGCCGAGTGCTCTCCGTGCTAATTCGCACTCGTCGCGACGACAGCGGAGTCCATTCCCGAGGTCCCATGCGATCATACGTAATCTCACCTAAATATAGCCAATCCCTCAACTCGTCACCAGCGTGGCCCCACAATATCGTGACTCGAAATTCCGCCATGCTTTGTTCCGGAAGCTTTGGTTTCGGAGTTTTGGCTCTAGTTCTGGTATAATTCCTAACCCTCCTGCACTGTTCCATACAGAGCGAGATAATCGAGTATCCCTCCCAAATTGGAATAGGGGGAGGGCAGCACGTCCGAGCCGCGACGAAGTCTAACTTTTCCCACCGAAATTTCGCAGATACTGTGAAAAATGTCGCCTGATCAAACCCGATCGTGCTCATCACTGTAGTGTATGTTCGCAATGTGTATTGAAAATGGATCATCACTGCCCTTGGGTGAACAATTGCGTCGCTTTCGGCAATTACAAGTTTTTCGTACTGTTCCTGGGCTACGCTATCGTCTATTGTTGTTTCGTTGCCGCGACTACTTGCCAATATTTCATTCTATATTGGACAAGTAAACATGAGGTGCGTGCCTGCTCCCAACTTTCCAATATTCTAGAAATCTCTCCAGAAAATCAAGAGAATATACCTTCTCATGATCACCAGAATGGCTCAGTAGAATAACTCAGATTTTTTTCTCCCAATAGTCCGTGCGCGATAGCGCCGGGGACATGACGACGGAGGGCTTCGAAAAACTTCATATCCTATTCCTGTTTTTCTTGTCCATCATGTTTGCCATATCGTTGGTGTCCCTATTCTGTTACCACTGTTATCTTGTAACTCTAAATCGCACCACTCTCGAGAGCTTCCGACCGCCAGTCTTCAGAATGGGTGAGTTCCCAGAGGGGCTGGATTTGGAGTGCGATGAGCCTGTTTCAACATTTGGGCTCGGCTCTTCAATGACTCTTGTTCGCTTGCAGGACCCGACAAGCGCGGATTCTATCTCGGGCGATATTCAAACTTCCGGGAAGTTTTCGGGGACAACAAACGTCTCTGGTTCTTGCCCATTTTCAGCAGGTAAATTCATGCAACTTTGAAGAAGTTATTTCTCCGCACCGCCTGAACTTTTTTTTGACTCTCGATGCCGACCCAAGCGTTCACGAACCCTATGATGCCCCGAATATTCCCTACCTCGGACAGGCCTTGTGACTATCCCCGGAAAATGACCGTCATTCTTCCGTAATTTTTTCCCCGTAGAAGGCTTTCACTTCGGCCTTTCCTCGTATGTCGATTCTTATGCTCTAAATGGGAAACCCGCACTTTAGCCTAGGTAACGGTGTTGAATTCCCGACCCGGAGGGAGACCATGCGAGCAGCTGCAGGCGGTGACGGTGGAGAGAACGGAAACTGCAATCTTCCGCCACCATCTCAAAGCCTACAGGGGCAGCCGGCGCACGACTACAACAGTATGGGAGAAACGAATATGGCCATTAGCGCGAAACAAGGGCCTCAACCTCTAAGGTGAGATCGGGGCAGAGGCCATCTCCTCGATTTGTTTCCAATCTAATCCAGATGTGAATGAGGCTTCCGGACTAATCATGTATTATCGTGTCGTTTAGTTCCTTCTCTGAAATCGTTATCGTTGACTGATCCACCGCCGAGCTCGTATGGTCTTCGATCGGGGTGTGGGTACCATTTGAAGCTATTTCAAGCTTCAGAGCGCTAGTTGGCTTCGATTAGATTCATGATCGCATGGTAGTCGCTTCCGTCATAGCGGCCTCGGCTGCTCTACCTATTATCCCGGAGTCCTGACTCAAAAACGATTTCGATCGTTTGCAGCATGGGAGACGGGCTCTCGTTTCCTCAAAAGACCGAGGACGGCGACACAGCTGGCTTGTTGTCGACTCGGAGAAAGTCGACAACCGATGACGACTCCGAAGGCGACGACCAAGGTACATACACACACGACTTTAGTAACGAAGATTCCTGGATCTAGCGGGATGACAAGTCAGATCATACAAGACCAGAGAAGTTCTCGTGGCAATCGTCTCTGGGAGTCCTGTGGGCCCTTGAGCCCCGACCTCCCGGATTCCCACGATTTCGCCATGATAGGCGGAGTTTGACACGACGTGGAGTGGATGCGAGGACATTTACGTTCACTCACCCCTCATTGACCTTGCTCGGGTCTTGTTGGTTGCTTTCCTAGGAGAAAGACCGCCGGCCATTTGTCCAGGATGTGCATCTGCTCAATCCTTTCAATGGCTCCGCTTGTGTTATCGAGCGATTTCAAGTGTCGTCTTACCTCTAATAACTCGTGTTTGACATTCTTCACGCAAACCGAAGAATGTGCGAGTGTACATTCTTTGGCGCTCCTCATGGATCCGAGGAAGTAACTCTATTCGGAAGAGAGGTATATTCGCTGAGTCGGATCTGTGGTGTCCTTGGCACTTCATTCACTCGTGATGACTGACGGGGTCGATCCCTCCGAAAAGTAATCGTTCCTTCAATCGTCAGTCGGAGCCCAAGATCGCAAATATGTCGATGGGATAGTTCTGATGATTCCGACTGCCTCCCGCGTGATCTGTGGTCGGAAATTCCGTGATATCCCATCAAAGAAACTCGCTTAGGAGGACTCGATATACAAGAAAGCTCAGTCGGAAGCTCGCTGTCTTTTGAGGTTTTCGTAGCTACATGATCCCGGCAGTTCTCATGCTCTCTTCAGAATCCTCTGTCTTACGGGAGAGAGCTTCAGATTGGGGATCCCCCGTTGGATCGCACGACTGTCCTAATTATTGACCCTTCACTAACTCCACTAATGAGTTAAGGCCTGTGTCTCCGCACTTTTCAGAGTCCGTCCTCGTTTTATGTCACTGTCGGCGGTGCTGTGGGTGGACGGGAACCAGAATCCAAGAAATATTCCTAATTTCTTCTCCACCCCTTGCAGAGTTGGACTTCCGTGAAGTTCAAGTCATCAGCCATAATGGAAGCGTCCCGAGAGACCACGTGGCGATAGGATTCACTGGCAAAATGTAGTGACATGAGATATGCAGCTCGGTGAATATTTTCCGATTGGAGTATGGCAATCTGAAAAACCCATACACGACATACGAAGCACACAACGGACCGATACTTGAAAGACTCGTCGAGAGCAACGCCTGCTATGTGTCTGCCAATCTTCCACACTGTTTGAATCATATGAGACAGAACATGGCAGGCTAGATTTGCGGACTATATTTTTCCTTTATCCGTGGGATACGGTGCTCGGATCTTGAGCGGAATTCATTGCAGATCTCGAGAGGTAGGGGTATCCGACAAAGTAAAGCGGAAAACGAGGAATCGATGTGATTTTTGAAGCTCTCGGGACTCATCGATCCTGAGACAGAGAGATGTCTCGGCATCACTGCTACCGAAGACGAGGAATCCACGCAGAAAATCTGGAGGTTCA
The DNA here is from genome assembly GCF_000255335.2 of Galendromus occidentalis. Classification (NCBI taxonomy): domain Eukaryota; kingdom Metazoa; phylum Arthropoda; class Arachnida; order Mesostigmata; family Phytoseiidae; genus Galendromus; species Galendromus occidentalis. The sequence continues at coordinate 166,759 of NW_003803772.1, forward strand.
TCGAGTTAGACTCGGCAAGGATGAATAAAGCTACCCGCAATGTTCGACCGGGAGGATCAGAGCTCTCTGTGGGTGATTCCGAAGATCCCGCCGTCCCCAACCACTATGCGAGACGACGAAAGAACCTTCGGAAGTGACTGACCCGACATGAACAGGAATATTGCCCTGTTCTGCTCAATCCGAGAAAGTACTTAAAGATCTGATGATCCGAGCGTCCCTCCATTCACGTTCTGATCTTGATGGGGCTCATGAATTCTCCCGAGAAGTTCTCTGTGGCTCAACTGCTCGGTGGGAGCAGGTTTTCTCCAGTGTGTCGATGGGTTCGAGAAACGAGACCATCGGAATCGACTTCCGAAGCTCGGTGAGGGACCAGAAAAGAACGCGCTATGTTTCTCGACCCTGAAAAGCTGTTCTATGTTTGCCTCTCTAGGTAACTATCCACGATTTTGTATGGTAATTGTGACGACAGTATTTAGGGAAGATGTTATTCGGAAACCCACTTATGATCCGGAACATTTGAGGATGGGTCATCGATGCAACGACGCCACAAGTTCATCTATGATGGAGCCAAAGTTCCGTAATCAGCTTCTAGTCAATGCTGCGTTACGCTCGAATTTCACGTCGGAAATTTATATGTATGTATATACGATGATGACGCTTTGCTTCATTTATTCATGAAATCTGGAGAATGCAGAAGTGGTCTTCTCACGCAAACACACTGTGTACACTGTGAAATAAACATCGATTGTAACCGTTCTTCATGACCTTCGCGGTGATTCCAAGCTTCTCTCCAGCCATCAATCGAATATCGAAGCGTACCGATCCGTAATCAGGCATCTTAGGCTAATTTTTGCGTTGATCGAAATCGACCGACTTTCGATAACTTCTGGCCGCCGAATTCATGTACCTGATACTAAAAAGAACATCGTCGGTGCCCTGCGGAGGAACACCTTGAGAACCGAGAGCATATTGTGTGGACTCGGAATGGAGCTGGCCCGGGCATTGAGGGTTCCGCCACCTGACCCGGAGCTCCGCCTTCACCGAGACTCCGCGAACTAGAGCGCTCTTGGAAAAAGCTCAGATACCAGATCGCATTTAGCACGAATCGTCTCCGGCGACTCGGTTTCTCAAAGGTATTTTTTGACGTCACACTGAGGTCTGAGCCAGTGGTCAGTAAATATTTCTCAATAGTCCTCCTAGGCGCTGCTTATAATAGGTTTTTCGGTGACGGAGAGGTGAATTGTCGCAGGGGTGCCTCCATCCCTGGGGCCGCTCGCGGTCGCCTGGTCGTTCCTGATACTCTCTTCACTTTTCCCTCGCTTGCACATTATCATTCCGTGTTTGCTTATCATTCAGTCCCAGGTAAGACAGATACCATGCAGCTAGTCTAGTCGAATATCAATGGAAAAGTTAACGAGCGATGCTGGAAAAAGAATTCTTGCAGAGCGCGGGCTGTCATCGAGGATCGGAGAAGTAGATCGTCACTAATGCTTGGGTGAGCTGGAAGCTCACGCAGTCGCAGGGACTTTAGTCGGCAATGCGATCATGAAGAGAGACTCAGCGGTCAGCAGAACGAGGCTGTCCTCGAACATTCGACCCCCGATCACATGAGTCGCGCCCGATCGTAAGGGCACCACGTACTCCCGGAGAATTTTCTTCTTTGGCGATTCCTGGAATCCGGAGCAGCGAAGCTATGATTACCCGAATCACACTGTCTGAATATCGAGAGGTCAAGAGATTCAAATCGAAGCCAAGAGTAGAGACTGACTTAAATGGATTACGGAAGTTTCCGCCGTCGAATCTCTCGGCTCTCACCTTCGTTTGATGCTCATAGATGAAAACGTTGTTCTTCGCATCGACCAGGGCGGAGTGACCAGCTTCGAGGCAAGAGGCCGACAAGACCCTATCGCGTTTCGACGCAACAACATAACCGAAAGCACTGATGACGTAGACATGCTCAACCTCAACAGAATTCTGCATGAGAATAGGAAATTTGAGCTGGACGCGTTGTCGGCGATAAGGAGAAAAGTCTACCGGTGAAACGTCATGTCTAATTCGTCCAACCTCTTTATCGATCGAGAATCTCCAGGCGAAGCCATCCACGTCGTGCCGCAATACCAATAGAGGACCCCCCATCGCGTGCATCTGCATGATATACTCCCGTCCTGTCAAGTCCGAGAAATTCACTCTCTTGACTCTGAAAGGGACGGAATAGAGATTGCTCATCTTCGGTGAAAGCATTGCGGGCGATCCCGTCATTCGAGACTCCCGAATTTCAGCCCGCTATCGACAGGACATGATGAACATATGTGAAAATTTTGAATTTCATACCCTTCGCCTCTTCCAGAGAAAACTTCCACGTGAAACTCATCGGGTGGTTCGTCACAGATTTCTCCGCGATCGGATTCGGTCAGGCTCGATCCGCACGCTGTATCCTGCTCGCTCGATGTGAGGTGTTTGAGACGTTCATGAACCTTCACCGAATACCAAGCGGGATCATCCTCAGTTTTCTGACTGAGTAGACAAAGCGATTCGACTAGATGCGCAATATCATCCGGGGATCTCGATCACGATGGAAGCTTACCGATGCAGCGTATGCCGGATCGAAAATTTCTTCGCCTCGGAGGTCGTTGGTGAAAAGTCGCGACCAGCGTCCTTGAATCCTCTTGCACAACGTGATCTATGGTGGGGCTTTATCATTTCGGGTTCGATACGGGGAATTGGAACGAGAGGGAAAAAGCATTTTCGATCGAAAAATGACGAAGAAAACCCAGGCGAGCTCTACTGCGGTATCGAGTGTACTTACTTCGAGTTTAGAATCGACGATACACCAGACGGAGGAACCAGGGTCCACGCTATCATGCAACGTGCCATCGATCACGGTCTTCGCTTTGATTATGACCTGAGGAGTTCCCTAATGTTATTGCATCCCTAGGAGAATTGAATATTCTCGTGGATCTGAGAGACTCACAGAAAGCAACGATACAGACCTGAATTTTCTGCGACGTAATGATCACTTTTATGTCGTTTTTCGATACGCCAGCCTCCAGCGAGAATATGACCGTCGCTTCCGTCTCGTCTTGGATGTACGAAAATAAAGCTGGATCCGAATTCTCCTGCGCCTGAAGGAGAGATCGATCGTTCTCAGCTCCTTTGGCTCATTTGAGCTTGCCATTCACAAGAGAACTCTCAGAATCATCGAGCTGGTACGACCGAGAAACGAAGGGAATCAATCGCGCACCTGGTCCTGCGACGCGGGCTCGGCGTCAGAATCCCCCAAAGCTTCGTAATGGCAATCAGCGCAAATAAGTACGCGTGTCGCGTGCTGTGAGCTTGAAGTCAAAAGCGATCAGAATCATTATTCACGCAGGTCAGTGATCGCAGGTCGATCGCAGGTCGATCGCAGGTCGAGTGAACGCTCGATCGCAGGTCCGTGATCCGCTCGAGATAAGCGGTAGCATCGTAACCATCCGTTCCATTGCTATTTACCCATCGGAGAGGAACTTCGTGAACCTCGGAACAGCTTTGCCGAGGATTTGGTGTCTCCAAGTGACGGTCAACGATATCTTCTCTTTGACCTTGTCCGATTTCGCATCGAGCATGAGCCAATCGAGACAGGAAGGTCCGCGTCCCCTGAGATCTAAAAATCCGGATATTCAGAGCCAGGCTGCAAGGCTTTCGTTAGAACGCTCGATTGCTCGATGCAGGGAGAGTAGATCGATGAAATTGAATTACTTTCGTCGTCCTTGACCGAGCAGATGAGGAGGACGATTTGGGGTTCGCCATGCGATGAGTTCGTTTCGGCAGCGTTCAGTATCTCCGAATCCCGCAAATCAGTCTCCAAAGAGCAAATTTCTTCGAACCTTTGACGTTAGAGTGAATAATATTGGTCAGTAAGAAGACACAGGATGGGGTTCGAAGTAGTGTATTCGAACACGTACCCACCTCTCACCACGCTTTCGCGAGCCTGTGTTCAAGAGGATCAGATTCCCACCAGGCTCCAAGACTACGGCATGTTCATCTGAGAGGAATCGAAGAGAAGCCGTCCCCGTAGAACCGGCTGATGGCAGTTTGTACACAGGTGAAATCCTTCTCAGGGCTTCTGAGTACCCTCGAGACGATTCCCTCCGGCAATCACACCTGAAGAGCTGATTGAATACGACCGACAATGAGTTTTTTGGCTTGTTCACTTCACTAACAACTGCTCACTCGTCCTCGTCGCTTACACCCACCTCTCCTTCGCTGAAGTAGAAAACTACTCCCAGATTAAAGTCGTCCGTTATCAAGGCATTGTGGTTGAGTTGCAGCTGCACATGACATAAGCCGAACTTGCCGGGGGCCAGGTCTCTGCGACTCACTCGTGCCTGAAGCGAGCAAAGGGAACCGCTTTTTGAGAAATCCTCAACAGCCGTTTTGGAGGGACCTGCACAATGGTATCACCTCCGCTCCTGAGCTCGGAGAATGGAGGCGCTCCCTCACGTACCGGGAGCTTGCCCTCAACAACATCGAGGGACTGGGTATCCAAGCGATAGGTTTCGAAATTCGGGTCGAGTAGATCCCGGTTGGGCTTCAGGTCTAGAACAGTGGCCATGTTGAGGACTAATTGACGATATCCGATACGTTGCGACGAATTAGAGAGAACGCTCTGACGATCACGAAAAGTCTGTCGAGCCGTAGTAGTCCAGAACTCGGGACGAAATTATCAAGGGTGGACTATGTTCATCTCTCACGATCAGCTGATTCCCGCTTCAGCTCACTCAAAACGCGCTGTCGTTCTCTCTCAATTTTCGAATTTCGGGCGCCACTATCGCGCTCCGCGCGTTCAGATCCATCCGGCGGTGGTGCGTCGTGTGGGAGAAGATCGAGGGGATGATATGGTTTCTGCGGCAGGTTCAGAATCTTGAGTCGGGCGGGAAGTGGAATAGACTTTTAGAAAGGCTCCTAATGGGAATACTGTCCGGACCGGAGTTCTCACCCCTAGCGCCCACTCTTCGTCTCCCCTGCGATGTCAACATCGCAGAGAACCATCGAACCATCGAAGAGTGTCGTAGTTCCTTTCCCTATCGAAATCTCGCGAGTGAAGCTCTGAACGATGTTCGATGTACCCTGAAGAGCGTCAGAACTGGTACCGGCAGATCTGCCCAAGTTAGTTCTCTAGCGTGAATTTCGATATCCGAGTTGGAAGGAGCCGCAAGACCGAGGAACGATCGAGTAAATTCACTTTACAGATTTCATCTGTAGGGGATCAGTGGGGTTAGGAGCTAGTCATGGAATTCAACTCGAGCGGATCAGACAGCGAAGCGCTGGCCTCTGCTCTCAGGGCGCCAACATTCTCTCTCCTGGGAAAATCTGATCAATTACTCATCTGCCAATCATGGAAGGAACCTCAGCACATCCTGTTCCAGGTTTGAGTTTAGAAGAAATCTTCGCGAACGGTCACGAACTTTCCTGTGGCCGCGGAGCTAGAGAAGAACACTCTCGTGAATTCTTTTTCCCAGCTCGCCAACCTCTTCTTCGTTTCGGGCTTCATGGCGCCGAACAACAAGTATGGGGGACTATTCCTCCATACCCTTCTCATGGTGAGGCCGAATTCTGCTCGCTCTGACAACAGAACCATGGTTCCATATCCGTGATAGGCGAGACTCATGAATTCAACGATTCCCCTCCAGGTGGCATTCCTCATAACGACAGCATGGGCATGGAATGTGCTTTGTGCGCCTGATCTCTTCTTCTATAGTTTCGCTGCGATGATCATAAATATGGCTCAGACGATCTATTTACTTTTCACGCTCAGGTGAGATTTTATGCATCAGATTGGAGAACGAAATCATATTCCAGGACGTTGACACGGTGAACGGCAAGACTCACGAATAATGAGAAATATATTTCCAGGCAAGTTAAGTTTCCGGGAGAATTGGAAGACATTTACGAGGTTCTCTTCGCTCCGATGCGTGTACCTCGTATGCTGTTTAAGCGATTGGTGTCGCTCGAGTACGCGCAGGTGAGGAAGGACTTCCGAATCGCATTTCGTAGGTCAGATCCCATGCTCACGTCGGCGTGGCTTTGAAACACGATACTTCCTCAGATCTTGAACCTGCACGCAGGAGAAGCGTACGCCATGCAAAACTTGACTAGGACAGATCGTCTAGCCCTACTTGTCGCGGGAAAGTAAGCTCAAATCTCGGATAGAGAATGCGCCTGCGGTCGAAAATACACTCGATGGCTCATCGGCTGCTAATTACATGAGTCCTATCGGTCCAAGCTCCGCTCCGGGATTCCTACAATCAATTTTTCCTCCAGGGCCAGCGTGCTTTCAGACCATCATTTCTTGCATCATATTCATCCGCGGGAATTCTTAGATTCACCCGAATTCGAGTCCACTCGCTCGGGGAAGGAAGATAAGTACAAGGTAGGCTCACGCTGCAGCTGCGAACCGATGACGTCTCCCCCATACGTACAGGGCGGGTACTTGTGGCTGGGATCTGAGTCCTTTGAATTCATTCCGCGGTCCGGGTCCCGAAGTCGCGATCCACCGCACGAAATACTTCTCCGGAGGGCGGGTGGTGGCGTTCTCGGGGCCGGGTCGATCGCAGGAGAACGCTCCCGGACAAGGACCCAACCAACGCCGTCATGCGAGCGAGCAACGGTGTTCGACAAAATGAGCTCACGTACTCGCCCATGGGGTGCAAGGCGCACAACTGATTGATTGATTGATTCAAAAGCCCCGTTAGAGCGTCCATTGGGGGAAAGAATTTCGCCCAAACTCCTCTGGGGAATCCAGGACTCATGCCATCCAGGCGACTCGTTCACACGTAGGAGTATATCCGCAGGTAACGATCATCGCGGTGACGCCCTGCCGATACATACTATGGCAACGCCAGAATCTGGAGTACCTCTTGGTCAAGGAGAACTTCCTAGCAGCTGTTTTCGCTTTACTTTTGGAGAGAGACATAACCTCAAAGCTATATGCCATGAACGATAAGATCGTTACGGAAAAAGGCGAAAATCTCGACATTCGCCTGCCTTCTGTCACTGGCAGCATGACCTATCAGGTTCCGCCTGATAACAACGAGAAGGAAGGTAAGCGATTTTGCGTCAACCTTCAGCGTATTTATGCTTGCGCCGCCTTCAAGTTCAAGGAGAAGTTGAGGGTGATGATCGCCTGTGATTTTTACACTGCTCACCGATATGAAAAAAACGAACGCGTTGAGAAATTGAAAAACGTTTTCCCATTGGAGCATGATTTTTTTTACGCCTGGTAGGTTGAAAGAGACGAGTCATGCTGAAACTCGGTCTCTTTTGTACTGGTTTTTGTATGCGATCTTCGGCAACAGTCACCGCTGACAAAGACACGAGCCGCTCGTGGGGGACAAACGCCTCTCAAGGAGCAAAAAGCCCGTTACGTGTGAGCAGTCGGAGTTTTATTGTTCCGGTTTTTGTCGCTGTTGATTAACAAGGAGCCACTCTTCCCATCCTCGTCGAGATACTTAGACAATCCACGACAACCATTCATTCTTCCACTTAGTGAGTTCAAGAGTAGAAATCATGATCAGAGTTCTGAGGTTACACTGAGCTTCGATCCTTGGAGACTCGCCTTAGAGCACTTGGATTCGCTGCTTAGACGAACTGTGGCGTCTCTAAGGAGCCAGAGTTTCCTTTCTTCCTCTCCTTTTGACCCGTCTAATACCGTTTCCCGTGCTCGATGCCGCTCCGCCGCTAGGTGGTCCAAGATTTTTCTCGCAAAGTCCACCACGTGCCTTCGAATTCACTCCGAAAGCGCCCGGGGAACCTGAGAGCATCTGAGCCGACCTTGCTGGGCTGTATGGCTTCCGAGGATCGTTTCGCTCGCTCTTCTGCCGGGGACGTCGTTCGGAATTCAAATTGAGCCTGAGCGCGGTAGAGCTTTACCCCCGTCCTGGCTTTTTCTGCGATCGAAATATTCTACGCTGGATCCTTGTAGCGGCAAAAACATTGGGCCAATCGTTCGTTCTGATCACCTATAGGGCTTGACCGAGGGAAAATCGCCTCAGAGCCAGAGGGCATGACAGACGTTGCGACGCGGTAGCACCTCACTCTTTCCCCTCTGAAGCTCCTTCGTCGCGGGAGCGAAGGAGCAACACGTCTCTTCTCACAACAACGGAACAGCGAATGTACACTAGTCTGATGTTTGCTCCACGATCCGTCACAACTGATGTTATGCAATTATTCAGTGATCTGTGTTCGGCGTGTCAATAAGCTTGCACGAGACCGAGTGGCCGCTCGGGCAACCTCAGGAGGTATGTTCAGAGGACTAATTCACCTTAAATTTTCTTTGAAGGTTTTATGGAGAAGCAAAACCGAAGTCAATCCATCAAGTGATGACCCATTTGTTGATGGTTTAATCATGGATACTTGAAGGGTCGTCGAAGTCAGTCCGAAAGCGATAGAAATCTCAGATCGCCGCATCGACAGACGCGTCGATTGGTTGTGCCCGAGAAATTTTCGACGAGTGCTATAAGCGTATCTATTTTGTGAGCTCTTTCTGTCTAGGTAGTGAGTGAGCTTGAGGCGTAGAACACCCCATCCGAATTGAGCGGTTTCCTATATTTTCGTGAAACAATAGTTGAGTTTTTCGTATCGAAGCCCCTAATCGTTTTGGAATGATTCGTCATTCGATGGCGGAAAGTGAGAATAGGTTGTGTAACTGTAGACGGGCATTAAGGAGGCTTTACGAGTAAGTACTCTATGGTTCGTGCCGCGATTCGCACCCAGCGTAGTGGATTCAAGGTTGTGACTATTTGACCTACTGCCGGTTTGACGTCTGTTCGGTATTGACTAGATGAGACTGAGATTCGATGATTATGGGGGAGAGGTCCATTGATCTCTGCGATCGATCGCATCCGGAGACTCCACTAAATAGTAATTCGCATCGAGTGCGAGCTCTCATGCACGCGGAGCTTCTCACTACGGAATAAAAATGTTTGTGCTGATCCGTCGACGCAAGTTGCGTTGATCATCCGAAGCTGGTCGTGTAGTTTTTCTAGGTCTTGGATGTCCCTTGGTTAGCCTCTAGGCGAGTGAGACAAAACGAGGCCTCCACGGGCCATACATTAGGGCAGGAACGGTTTTCTATCAAAGCTACCGAGTAGATTTCGGGGGAAACGCAAGGGCGCGGGAAGCGGTGATTTTCTGACTGAAACCAAAAGACACTCAAAGGTGCTCCCGGAAGAACTGCAACCGTGAGGACACTCCACAATTCATTTGAATAAGCAGCTCCTGCAACTACCTGAGCTCAATAAACTCAATTCAAACTTCTCCGAGTTGGAGTCTGGTCGCTCCGGAGCGATTTGAGCTTTCTCAGTACCGTTTCCAGGAAGTGGGAACCTCTAAACGGCGTGTTCGATGGGACATACGCTAGCTCACAGTGTCCCCGTTCTCGTGGTGATGCATTGCCTGACCATGGGGGTGATTCTACATCGGAGAACGGATCCACTATTGTTGAGCCCATACATCAAGACTAATCAGACAGAAACAGCTAGGAGATTGGCCCTGATCAAGGTAGAGTCAACGAAGAAATTTCTCATGTCCTACCATTGAAATGAATAATTTTATATGAATCGGGTTCCGGGTTCGGGAAGTTCGACGTCTTCAGGACCTACCGGGAGCATCACCTGTTGCCAACGAAATGATCCGCTCCTACTCCGGCTTCATAACGGTCAACGAGAAATGCCAGAGTAACATGTTCTTTTGGTTCTTTCCTCGTCTGAGGAACGATTCCTCACCGAGCAAAACGGAAAAGGATCAATTCAATACGACGTCACCCCTAGTTCTGTGGATGCAGGTTCGTTGTACTCAAATCAAATAGATTTGGCGCCGGATGAAATCTCTCAGGTTGCATAGGCCAGTGGGGGGGGGGATTACGTTCAACACGAAGATACCGGAGGAACTTACAGCGAATAAGGAAGACATACGCTCCAAGCGCAACGACCTTTTCTAGGGCGGACCTGGGGCGAGTTCTCTGTTCGGGCTCTTCGTGGAGACCGGACCTTTTCAAGTGAATATGGATCTCACACTGACCCTACGACCGTGAGTGGCTCCGCAGTCTAGTGTTAGAAAGCTTCTTACACTAAATCACGTGGAGGCGAAGTGCGTTCCGTTCGATCATGGATGCAAGCCTCAACTCCTCGTCTTACCGTTGAAGAACTTCATGGCTGAAATATGCGAGTTTACTCTACCTGGACAACCCGGTTGGAAGTGGATTCAGCTTCACGGCGGATGAAGACTGTTACCCTACCGATCAGCAGGCAATCGGTGACGACCTGACGGATTTCGTGCGACAGTTCTACGTGCTTTTCCCGGAGTTTATTTCCACGCCGTTGTATATCGGTGGTCAATCCTATGCAGGTGAGGCCAGTTCTGAAGAAATCGCCAAGACAGAGGCAATAGCCTGCGTGTCTGTTTTTGTGTTTTTGATCGATCGCGTTTTTTCATTTTTCCCGACTCAGGTAAATACGTCCCAACTCTTTCGTACCGCCTGGCAACCGACGAGGGTTTCGCCTTTGTCCCTCTACAAGGCATGATCATCGGGAACGGGTTCTCCGATCCGATCCATATGCTCGAATACGGGGACTTTCTCGAAGGAGTGGGACTGTTGAATCGAGAACAGGCCGATGAAATCTCGCAGCAAACAAAGGTATGGGTAGAGCTGAACGACTCCGATCCAGTGAGCGAAGAAGGCTTCAATAGACTCAGACATTTCTACTTCCGAACAGATTGCCCGGAAGATGATTCGACTCAAAATGTACGTCGAAGCCTACGCGCTCATCGATCAACTCATAGTTGGAGCTTTCACACCGCAGGGAACGATCATTCAGAACCTTACAGGTCAATCATGCTTGAGATTTGTGCGGCACCAATATTTATAGCGAGACTTTCGGATTATTCTAAGCGGGGTCCTTGTGAATACCCGTCAGGCATTGGGCATTACTACAATATACTTAGGAGCGGACATCCTCCAGAGATGACGTTCTTCTACCATTATCTGCATATGGAACGAGTGAAGAAGGCAATTCATGCCGGCGGGAGGAACATTAGCGATGGCGCCGCCATTCGCCGAGCTTTGATACCGGACATGATGCAGAGCGTGGCGGATCAGTTCGCGAAACTGTTGGATAATGGATATCGGGTAGGTTGAAGGTCGCCGCTCCTCGATAAGTTCCGCGCCGCATGGTAGACTTACCTGTGGATTTTCAATCGCCAGGTACTCTTTTATTCGGGTCAACTGGACATCATAGTCAACTACGTCTGCGTGGAAAACTTCTTCCATAATTTGGTTTGGTCGGGTGCGAAGAAATGGCGCAACACGAAACGCAAACAGTGGAGGATCGATGGACCGCAAGTTGTGGGATTTGTGCGACAAGTCAACAATCTCACCGAAGTCATGATTAGGAATGCTGGCCATATAGCCCCTTTCGATCAGCCTTGGCCCACATTGGACATGTTCCGGCGCTTCATCGATGGACTTCAGTTCAATTAGTCCCGAATCTTCAAGGCAATAATTTCACGGAGATGGCCCCCGCGAGAACTAATCTTCATCCCAAGCGAGAATTCCGATATAAGTCATGAAGAAGACCTTTGCTCGCCAATTTCGAGGGAGGAGCAAAGGCGATCAGATACAAAGGACCGGCGAAGCGTCGTCCTTCGAGCTGCCACCTCCAACCCGGTGTCAATCGAGGCCCCAATGTTTCAGGACAACGATTCTCAATGAAGAAATATCCGAGGGGACATGGTTTCTCCGATCTCGAAGAGGAACTGAGGCATAGTGGTTCCCTAGGAGAATTTTCCCCCTGTCGTGATTACAGAATGGAAGCTCAAAGCAGAAATGATCTCCGATGAGGGTCTGACAATAAAAAGACCCTCGAAGAATGACAATGACTCATAAGTAATGATATTACAGCTCTGACATTCTCTCTGTTTCCTCGTCTTCCCATCGAGAACCCAGTGCAATGTAGGAGTCTTCTTTCCTGATTCACGTCCAGCCATCCAATCGAAGGCCGGGAGAAATCCCGGAAATCAGGAGCAGGGCAATCGGCTGCGTTCTATAATCAGGACCGAGAATCTTGAGAAATTCTCCTTTCCCATTATCCAACTGAAATCCCGATTTAAGGCGGTGATTATGGCGGTCGATGACCTTGGTCCCGTGATACAAATGATACAGACCATCACACTCCCTGTTCCCCGTTGCTGCTCCAACGGAGTATCGGGAAAACGACAGTCACGCCCTCTTCAGAACGATAAGTTGTTTTACGTGTATCCTCCCTGCCGCCCGGAATCAGAGCGCCGAGCTCCAGGTTCTAGCGCGGTGTCGGACCCGAATACCGGAGGGTCGTCATCTCAACTTTAATGACTTCGCTTTCCTAATGCGTAAAGGCTAAACGGACACTCGTATCTCCATGTGAGCGCCCGCTCGGTGCGTGGGCAGTCGTCGTGTCCTCGACAGCCAAACCTCATTCTGTGGCGCGCAGGGCATCCTTTCCCTCGAATTTCCTCTTTCCACCGCGGGGGAGCGATTGAGGCTAACAGGCCGACTGGATGGGTGGCTTACGGGGAAGGTGGAAAGCGGAAAGGAAGGAAGGCAACCGCTAGTCTGTCCGAAGCATCCATCCCATACTTCGCGTTCCATCCTCGGGACCTGCGAGCGCTTGTGTTTGGCGGTCCTTGTTCCACCCGCGACAACGGCTATTCATAACGTCCCCACATGTAAGTCCAATGATTGAGTGTCAGAGAACTTGAAAACAGTGTTCCGGAGTGTATTTCCCACCAAAGGATGTCTGTGTTCCCGAGGACAATGTTTATGTTGAAGTCGACATCGAATGAGGTCAGCCGCTCTTTGTTTCGACTCTGAATGGGAGCAGTCCTTAGGCCGAAGAATCAGATTCGGGGCATCGTCTCTTGACTTCGATTCTGAGGGTTGAGCCGCTTTCCCACTTTACGACATGAATATGAGCGGATTCAAAAACTCTCCGCTCATCCCCCATCACGGCTATCCATACTCCCCAGATGACTTTCGCTTCTTGACACGATTTGAGTGACTTGGGTTTTTCGTTCGATGAGAGCTGACACTTCATGAATGTCTTCGGATTCTCCGATTGGGCGAGAAACTCCTGGAAGTCATCCGTTACGCTGGAGTACTCCGTGTCACCCAGCGCGACGACGTTGATTACTCGAGGCGCCCAGTGTGAGCGTTCTCTCACCTGCTCCGCGGTTTTCGGACACTTGACGCGTCCTCGCTCAGTTCGTTCCTCCAGACCAGGGGACTCGTCGATGGTTCGTAGACCTCTAGCGACAGAGATTTGTTCGTCCCAACGATCTTCGCGGAAGGCGACGAATTCTGATGTGTGACTCCGAGAGGGGACAACTTTTCCCAAGCTCGTGCCTTCGTGCTGTTTGTGGAGGGGTAAAATAAGTTCAATTCCTTCTGATTAGCACGCTTCGTTGGATTCCCTGGATGGGAGAACGGATGCGTGTTTCCTGCGTTTTCAGCTCGTGTGTCGCTTCCCGTGTCGTAATACATACCGAGTCCCCTTCCCCATCCTCCAGACAAACGCACTTCGAGAGTATCCCTTGCGTAAAAAAGGACCGGGTTCGCGTCCTAGATCCCGTTCGAAGCTGAAGAAACTTTGCACTTGGGGATCCAGCCTTCCCCTTCGGAGACACTGAGATCGTGCCAGGAGCACTCCTCACAGTTCTCGATAGGATTAGCATGAGTAATGATTGTCTGTAAATTCTTGCCCAATCGAAGCGCCTCCAAAGAATTCCCCTAGACTGATTCGTCGAGACTATTGATCACCTGTCTCTTTGGATCCGGTGGAGAATGACGACAGACAATTCACTCCAAACCCGTTCGCTCTTACATTCAGAATCGAGTGCGGAGCTTGTCGCTCAACCTCCCCAACAATGAGTTAGCGCTGAGGTCGGAACAGGAGTGAAGTATCGATGCCTCAATCTCCCACGACGATAACGAGCGAATCGTGAATATGAAACATATTGCTCTCGGACGAATGAAGAGCATATATGCAAGAACTTGCGTGCGGACTTTCTGACACACAGTTCCACGGCACGCGAGCCTTGTTTGCAGGACATGTACGGCGACTCGAGAAAAGTTTGCTGAGCTTCTCTAACACGACGCCGCGCCGCTTTCGCAAACGTACATCTGGTTCTCTATTCCTCATCGAGACGAAGCGGAAAAATCAGCCTCGAAGTATTCCTTATCTTAAAGTATCAATCTTTTTCCAGGACGTTGAGTTGAGCGACATCTCTGGAGGGGACGGGGAGCTGATTTTGATCGATGCACATCAAGACGTCCAGGCCTATTCAGCCGGAGGAATTCCACCGTCACTGAGACTTATTCCGGAGCGGAGCGATTCAGAAACCACTCGGATCCCCGAAAAAATCATATCTTATTCCGCCCACGAGCCCGCCCGCTGATATATACGTCGAGGTGAGTCCTTGCGGCGTAGCGGATTTACTGGCCCCTATGATTGTGCTGTGATCCAAGTTCAAGGAGCGAGAACACATGTAGCGACGAAACCCATCATCATCAAACTCATTTGATCCTTTGTTGATGGGGCAACATCTGGTCTGACGTGGGTGGCGTTGATTTGCAATCGCTTTCCTTCCTCTCAAGCGGTATCCTCAAGCTTCAACCTCGTGCTCTCCTTTCTCGCATCAAGACGTGGCGTGCCCTACCGAGAAATCAAAACAGAGTAGGTACCATTGACGGGCTCTGATCACATCACAGTCGACAATTGAGCCACAGGATAGTCATGCTCTCACAGCCCAGCAGTATGTGAATTCGGAACCGGAATATCGCCCCTTCCTCAAGTTAATGATAGGCTGAATTGGCATCACTAGCCCTCGCCCGCAGGGTGATGTCGAATATCACAACGACCTTCGCTCTCGATTGGGGTTTGAAACGATAAGCCATGGCCCTCAATAGATTGAATACGTCTTTCGATTCGAAGTTCGGTATCGAATACATCACTGATGGAATGCTTATCACTCGATCCAGAATTTGGAATCGTGAGAGGAGAACGATGGAGAGAAGGGATTTGCCTTCTCAGCCGACTAGTTTTTGACCTTAAGTGTGTTTCGGCGACAGGAGCGGCCTCACGGATGCGCAAAAGCTCAGCACTGGTTTGAATGGCTACCAACGGTTCGTACGCTTTCTCTCAGCCGCCGCTACGAGCACTAAAGACCGGTCACCTACTCAGATACAAAAGTGAGTCGCGCGTCGAGGGGAGTCGATTGAACCTGAAGCGCCGCGAGAGGAATCGCTCAACTCTTCACCGACACGGTTGTTTCAGAGAGACTTCTCAACAAAGATTGGCGCAAAGAATTCATCGTCTTATTGAACGACTCATCCTTGGTCTGGTTCAAGGATGGTGACCGCCAAGCCCCGGCAGGTCGACTCTTCTTGAGAGATGCACCGCAACTTATCGCCTATGGTCAATATACGAGCAAGGTATGCCGTGGATTTGAGCGAGTTCCTCGGAGCCGTCAGCTCTCTTGAGAATCTTCACGAAAGGAGCATCTGACCGCAATGACTCAGATTCGGCTGCGAATAAATCACGACTTCTGACACGAAGACTACGACCCAAGATGAATCTCTTGTTCAAGGTCCCGATGAAGCCGACGAAACTACCTCACGGTTATACGGAGGATCAGTTGCTGGTGTTCGGTGAGGTCACAAAAAGCAAAAAAGGTTTCGTGGTCACAGTACATTGGTTCCTCGCGGAGCGTGTAGCGGACACCCAGTAAGTCAAGCTCTCTCTGCTGCCCAATTGCAGTCGTGGGGGATGGTCGGGTGGGTGACGTGTCTAGCAATCGTGTGGAGACCGTGCGTTACCGCAACGGCCTTCGGAGTTCCCTTGTGGGTTTGCCGTAGAAGACTTCGATCGTAGTTACCTGCAACGCATACGGACTCCTGCTTCGAGTCCGGTCATTCCCGTATTGCTGATTTTGAGCCATGGCTGTCAGGTCTGATCCAGACGAATTCGAGATCGATCCCACTCGCTAGGCATGGTCTAGGGACGCGGGTTTTCATGAAACTACAACATTCTCCATATTCTTACAGAGAGTGGATCAATGCCATCGTCACAACGGTGAGGCATATGAAAGCACGGTGCCCATATCAGTAGCAGGATGATGCGGTTCGTCTACCTTTCTCGAAGATCTCAAGATTTTCCTCCAATTTTTTCAGCTTCCGCCGCCGCCTCCACCACCATATTCAGAAACTGATGAGTTGCATGGGAAACAGAGAAACTGTGACAGTAGACTGTCTGCGAACAAGTTGAAAGAGAAAGCCATTCGAGGTACGAAATCCGCACGGGATACTCGAAGAGCAGCCTCGCCTGACTCATGATTTGTTAATCTAAATATGGGCGACACGAGGGTACGGGAAAGAAGATCAAGAGATCGATGATTACTGACTGTTTTCTCTTTATAACGGAAGATTCATCTCGCCACAACGAGAAATCTCCCGGAAGGAGTATATCGACGACTTCGAGTGAAAATACTCCCGGCGGACCCGGTAATCGCTACCTGTGTAGAACGAACCTACATGCGAAGCCAGTTCACGGCTCGAGACCTCCTCATACAGATAATCAGGAGGCCGCCATGAACGTAGCGCTCAACACAGGCACTTCGACCGGTTAGTGGATTTTTGTCACAAGCGAACAACATTATCCGGCTCCTGACTTGGAAGGTCTCAGTGAGCCTTTTTTGATAAATTTTCGTCGCAGGTTGGGGCCGAGGATCTGGTTGGAGTGTTCAGGGGGACCCTACGCAAATACTCTGCTATTACGCCGCTGCGGAGGCGGCTCTCGCAGATCTTGGGGCTCCCGATCTAGCATTTGACATTCCCAGTAAGTTCGCTCGCGTTGAGGGACCTCGTTGGCATAGATTTTTTTTTACTTCACTCCGAATGCTCTCGCACGACGGTCGCGACTCTTCGTGCTGCTAAAAAATCCATTGCTTTTCAGCCGATGTGGATCTCGGGGATATGGATATCGGAGACTCTTTCCTGGGCGATTTCGGAGACATAGGAGGAGCAATCGACTTCGGCGGATTTTTCTGAGTCCTCTACCGTCGAGGTCGAACAATTGTAATTCTAGGCCGATGCTCTCCACGAGCGTGTGTCTCCATACCACGCTCGATTCCGACCAATCACTATACCGTGATTTTGATTCGAGGCAATAATTTTGTCTTTCCGTTGAGGTCAGAGAACAAGATTTTTGAAACAACGGAGACCTTGGATGAGAAGTCTACTGTCGAGTCGAGCCCAGACAATTCAATGATACGAGAATGAATCGTGACGTCCAATCAAGGCAACTAGGCTTAGGTTGTGTCATCTGGGTTGAGTCCGAAGAGTCGATAGAGGTGTCTCCTCATCAATGTCTTGTACCTCACGCTTAGAATCGTGAGGTATTCTAATTTGTCGAATCCTGATGCCAAATCCAGTCCCGACTCATTTTTGAGTTTCTACATTGACTGCCTGTATGACTGACTGTCCTTATCGAGTGAGAAAATATGTGGTTGAACGAACGAAGGGTGAAAGTGAAGAAGGAACCAACCAACATTCGTTCATGGCACGGATGGGTATCAGACAGAGTATTTATTGATGATTCATCGGAGTCGATCTCAAGTATTATATCATCAGCTCATCAGCATTCAGTTTTCTCAAGTCGACGATATCGTTTTAGCACAAATCGCCCCCTTAAAGATTTAGCTCCATCTACGGAAGGGAGGGAGCGTTCGGGACTCCTGCTCTGGGTCATTGACCTGAGAGCGAGGAGTCGTCTCGAACAAGAATCAAAGTCATTAGGAAGTGTCAAACCCTACACACTCTTATTCGGGCCAAAAGTTTACTCAGGTTTGTGTCATCCATAGCTCAGTAAGGCAAACGATAAGAATAGAATCGTCCTTAGACTGTTGAGATGTATCGGAGGGAACGCCGGTGAACTCCGTCGATGTTATGAATAATGATTATTGAGTGTTGTCCACGAGCTTTACGGCAAGAGGTTCCGACGTCGTTGTATTTCTTCGAAGATGGAGGACCTTCATCCTCCCAGAGACTGTGACCTGGCAGCGCAGGATGCAAAGAACTTGTACAGTGAGGTTCAATTCCCAGACGTGTTCCACGAACATAAGCTCATGCAGTGGATAGTTATCTACGTTACGTTCGACTCAGGTTCATCACCTCATCATTGACGGGCGAACGCGCTGATCAGTGCGGCGATCTCGGCAAGGCCAACGTCCCCATCGGGACTTTGTCCGGGGCCGATTGAATTGAGTTTTTTTTCTCGACCGGAGAGTCTAGATAGATCAGGGGTGGTGATGCGAGTCGAATTGTTCTACAGGATATTTGAACCAAGTAATTACTCATGTAATCTACGGAGATCGATAACAGGGAAATCGAATCAAGTTTATAGCTTGCGAGGACGCCTACGGATATTGATAGCTTCCCATGTCGCGAGCAGATTGTGTTGAGCCGCAGTCCTGGAGAAATGATCGTACACAAAACGGGAAACTCGTCTCCGAAACAGTCTAGAAACAATCAAACTCGACGCCTGAACCGGGGAATCTCCGAGAATTTTTCCTAAGGCCAACCGATAGCCGTGTACTCGTTCTCGAAAATAGCGGAGATGATTTCTCAGCGCATGCCTCCATACATTTCCATGTGCTGTGATTAGCAGGTCGGGTTGTCATTGAGTGAGTGTATTCACCCAAACGGAACAGCGGAAACTTAGACTGGATGGATCAACAATCTAGACTACAAACCAATTTAGAGAATAAATGAAAACTATCGATTCTCCAACGGATTCTCGCTCCAGCATGTCCTCATGAAGCCGTCGCGTCATCTCTACGACCGAACGAGGCCGCAATCACTCAGTTTTTCGCCAAAGCTGCCATTTAGAGCTTTCGGAAAAGCTCAGCCCGCGTCAATGACAAACACTTTAATTCCAGCCCACGTGTGGGTCCTGCGTCATCGGGCATCCCCTACTGGGAGTCTTTAGAGTTCTAGAGCGTCGAGAGAATAGTCTCGTAGATTCTCATGCGAAACTCTCGCTTCTTCCTCCTCTCTCCAGGAAAACCGATCTTGGTGAGAAGGCAGAGAAGCGCTTCGTTTGCATTCAGTCATGATTTATTTTGAGTCACATTCTTCGAGAGAGTGTCTCATTCGGGATACCTCATCACTTGGCACATCGTTGACGCGGGGGACAGGCTAGGCTGAACGCATGCAGGTCGTTAGGTCGGGGGTCTGTCTGAAATCTCAGAAGAGTCCCTCATTGTAGAGGTATTCTTTGTCCATTATTAATCCTTTGTGGAAGGCGACGAGGTCGAAATAGTCGACGTAGCTTCCAAACTCAGAAGCTCCCATGGCATCGATATAGTCGTTCAACTGAAAGGGAATCAAGACTTTGACTGAATTTTCACCGAGAGCGGAGCCGATCTCCAGGAGATCAGTGGAAGAGATTGAGAACGAACCCAAGCAGTGTTCGGAGTGTTCTGACGAAAAAAAATTCCATGGGAAGCTCACCTTCGGATGTGTTCCCATATCCACGGGCTTGATGAGAGACGGGAGAACATCGCAAAGAGATTGGGCCTCATTCAATAGCGGGAATATACAAAAATCGGCGATGCCTGCAATCAGAGACGGCATATAATCGAAATCGCCTTGTCTCGAATCACGGATCGCAAGAAACCTGGCATACGGTTTCGAGCAGTCTCATGAGATGTTCGCATAGGGGGACCTTCATGCCAGAGACAAAGATGAGCCGAGAGGATCTTCCGATGGAATCATAGCATACTCACTCGGTTTGTCGTTTCGGAACAGGAACTTGGTCCCCTTCGCCTTGAGGTGATTCTCAAGCTCATTCATTTTCGCGTGATAGACGTCCGATAGTCCAGTCGACAGGTCGTTTTGGATTTTACCCGAGATGACATCTTCGGTAGATTTGAATAGCTGAGGAAGTATCGACACACCTCAGTCTCTCAGTTCGGAAGCTATTCGCGAGAAACTCTTCGGAGCTCTTTCCGAACGCTCTGATCAAGGGAGACTTCTACGGAGAAGCGGGAAACCCCCACACCTCCAACTATTTCTTCGAGAAGTGCCTGAGGATCGGTCATACTGCACTTCATCTAATTTCAGTCGGGATTTCATCTCCTGCCCATTCGCGAAAAAGGGAAGCGAGGGGGCGGCTCGATTTTCCTGATTCGGATTCCTTCGTTCCACCGGAGTGCTTAATCTCCGACAATGAGTGAGGAAATGCTCGTCGCTTTCTCACCTGTTTCGCCTTTTCCATCAAGGCCGCTTCCTCGACTTTGTTGACATAGAGACTCTCTCCCCCGAGGCCTTCAATATGTTCGATAATGAGTGACGCATCGACTATGACCTAGAAGAGAGGTCAATTTTGAAGCAGGACCTCGCGGCTCTGACACACGAGGAAGTCATCAAACCGTGTTCTGACCTTGCCGTTGGGAACTTCCAAGACCGGAACGGTTCCTGCAGGGTTCAATTCCATGAACCAATCCGGTTGACGGCGCAGGTTTATATTCACCACGTCGTGTCTGTCGACAAAAAAAGCACATCCGTGAGCCTGCAGGAGAATAGGAGAGTTTTCCTATTCACGGAAGTGCTTATGAACTTACGGGACGTTTTTCGCCAATAGGGCGAGGCGACACTTCGCGGAGTGGGGACAGAACCTCATGCTGTATAGGCGCAACTTGCCGACCTCCGTGGGAGGCTTTGGTTGGCCTACGGAACGAGATCGAAATGAATTATCAGTCTAGAGAGCTTGTCATAAGCATACCTATTGACATTCCTCAGTGATGTTCCCGAGCTGTCGATGAAACGAGGAGACTCCGTGAGAACTACGGCCCCGCTCAGGCGCTTATCTATTTTTACTGTTTTAAACGCTTCGAAGCTGCGACCGACATACATCCGTGTCACGCCTGAGATGATTCGCCACGGTATCTGAATGCTCAAGTCTCGCAAGGTTATTGCTAAAACACCGACGCACAAAACTCTCGTGCTTGACCCTCGAGGAAGGCCATGAGACGCGCAATAAAACTATGTAGTCGTCCCACACCGGGACGCTGTCCAGCGAAAGCGAAGACGAGCACAGTCGAGCAACGGAAGAGCTCGGGAGAATCTCTGATTCGGGAATTCGCAACGTGCTTTAGACGCAATCATGAGCATACTGGCAGCTTCCTGACTATTTCGGGGAATCGCCTCCAGTAGTCAATCATTCGGGAGCGCCGTCTTCTTTTACACTGGAGATGTGTGAACGATCCGCCTGATCTCGAAGATTGAGCTTCGTCTGGGGGGCATCAATCAAGAAGTCCCTTCCAGCTTGAAGATTTCCAGGCATCGCTATTGTTTCCACATCGGGCCCTGACAAGCGTTGACACAGCTTTTGTCGGCGGCTCATGATTCACCGCCTCGGCGAGACCAGTGAATACAGAGCCGCTTTGTCAGGTCAGTCACAGATATCAGTGTTCCAGAGCAGGGGTGGCCTGCCCACACGGGACTCCCTTCAATCTCGAATCTTCAAGCGTCGCCAGGCCAGAAAACATCTGTATCTTCTTCCGCATCGGATTGTCTTCGTGAGGAGGAAGTTTCGCCATGAAGAGAAAACTGCTCCATGGTCAGCTTGAGCAGCTAGCGCCCGACAGAGACGAATCACGAGAAATATCACGAGGGTCATCGAAGTCAGGGAGCGGCCGGAGGTACCTCTTTGGAGCTGGAGCCAATCGCCGCCGAGGGGCCGACAACTGCTTCAAAATTACTCGAAAGTCTCTCCGGATAGTCCTCGAAGCGTGCTCGATCGAAAAATGAATCGGAGATTCGCAATGAGGAGCGGAGAGGATCCCTGGGGTTTGAGGGGAGAATGTGAGCATATCGTCGACCTCCGGAATCTGCGAGCTACGGCGCGGCGGCTGTCATCTTCGAATCCGTGAAGAGCCATTGACTCGAAAGTGTGTTTCTGATGATGCCTGAGCTCTCGCAGAGCGAGCCTCGTGTTTGCCCACCTCTGAGAACATACCTACATATGTAAAAGCGGGTCTCAGACGCGGAGTTCCGATGTTTTTGGAGACTCGAGAGAGAGGTCCTAAGGTTTTGTCGTTTGTCGCGGTCAAATCTCGCCTCGACTGACCCGAGTTTTTATGATGCTGTCAGATTCTTGACGCCGCGCCACAAGAATGCGCATACCCTTCAGATTTTTTTCCCAAACGTGTCCGAGCTAAGAGCTGCACGATGCCTAATTCCGATACCTGGTGTGGATTTCGGGAGGAATTATCCGACGCGAGGCTCCGAGGAATGATTTCCCACAACGAAGGGCTCTTCACTGGGGCTTCTCATGGAAGCTCCAATCGTTCCATCAAAGGAAGCCCATCTCTGTACGCGGACACAGCGGCCTTCATGCGCCTCATCTCCCTTCCGTAGTGAGAATCGTGAGAAAACCTCATCAGAAAACGCCGATCGATCCGTCACATGTTCGGAGAAGTTCGGTATAGATAGGTATCTTAATGTATGTGACTAGGATCTCGCCTTGAATGCAAGATCTCATATCCGTGGAAATTCGTGAACAGAACTCGGCATTGACTGAGGAACTTGGGCTGAGATAATCCCGTTGATCGTCAGCCGACCATGAGGACATTGTAGTCTAGGGTTCAATCCTTCATTCTGGCAAAAGTTGCTCTCGGATAGGTCAAGATCAAGAGCACCGAGAACTGCGATTGAGATCTTCAGCAGAATCTTCCGGGAGGACTCTCTGGTGGAATAGGCGGAAGAAACACTCAGCACAGACCGCTTGCTCCACGGGGCATTGGTTCTCTCGAGGAGCTCCCCGGAGATTCGCGAGAAACTTCTATTGGATCATTGTCATCAATCATCACCGTTTGGAAAACCTTTCCGTCAAATCCCTACGAATATTCTTCCGAAGCATCGTGGGTCCGACGATAGGGAACTCACCTTTGCAAAGAGCTTTCTCAGACATAATTCAAAGGGTTCGCGAGAGCCGAGCAGCCACACGAGAGTGATTTCCCCAACTGCGATAGCACCCTCACGTTGCGATTTCCGTGAGCACGATCTGAGCCAGCTTCCGTAGCTCTCAGACTTAGACTGAGAGGAGAGGGTGGCATCCCGACAAAAATATGTTTTCTAAAACATATAGGCAGGGAGGGAGAAGTGCTCGTGTCGCCCTGCCTCCCTCGCTTTTTCAGCGACAGAGCAGATGAAGGCCGACTAAAAAAGAAAGCTCAGGCCAGGTCACAAGGCCATGCCAAATGATTAAAACCGCCAACCACTCACCCAGGCTTCTCTGCTCACGGACCATTCTGACCTGTTATGCCATGGTCCGCATGCCAAATGAGAAGGAAGTCTTATGGATCACGCAATCAAAGTCCCCGCTCACCACGCCACCTACTCAAGCCGTACGGCAGGACTAGCGGAGCACGTCGAAGTCTCTAGTTGTTCGAGTCAGGTATTCTCAACCGTGAATTCGAATGGAACGCGCCGTCTAGACTCGCGACCCTTGGAGTCAGGGAGCCCCAAAATACAAGAAGCCACAACTATTTCGGGAGCTTACAGAAAAGAGGCTCTCCAGGGGGAACTTTCAGAAAACTGATCTTGCGCGACGGGAGTCTCGCCTCTGATGATGCAGATGAGGACTCTTGCGAATGATGCAGGGCTCTCGGGGATCAACTCGGAAGGGAGCTTTCGCTCATGAATCGTCGATGGGGCTTGATATTCGCGGCGTTCGAGATGAGCGTTGACCACGATCCTCGAGATTTTCTTTGCCCGGGGCCGCTAGTGCTCGTGATCCTTTGAGCGGAACGCCTCTTCAGCTACCCGTTCTGATTCGAGAAAATTGACAGCTTTTAGCATGGGCTCGATTTCGCGGGAGCATTTCCCGCTCGCGGTATGCTTCAAGTCAGGAAAGACACAATGATTGCGGAGGAGAAAAACCTGTCTGTGCTAGTGAGGCTTTCAAAGCTCATTAACCATCACGCCAGCGCCGTGCGCGTGGGCTTGTCGTGATTCACCCCGAAAGAGTTGTTTCAAAACTTTGGTTCATAGTCGAAAGAGAATTATTTAAAATGCTCTGGCGGATGCATCTCCCGTCCATTAGGCGAATGGCTAAGTGTTCCCACATTTCCCCGGGAATTCCTCCAATGATCCGTGTGGGGGAGGCCTGAATATTACACTAGCGTTGAGCGGCTCAACTTACCATTTTCAGTTTCACTTAGCTTTCAGGTGCACGGACCCTAGAAAGGATATTGTAGCAGATGCATTTCCATCCTCGATCCATCGATCCTCATCATATCAATCAGAACCGGATCCGCCCGAAACAAAAATCTGCACGGGTGGTCTGCTAGGAATCTGTGAATCGGAATCTGGACGCGCGGCTTCATTGGTTTCGTGGAGCAAAGTCGCAGGTCTCAAGAAGATCTCCACACTCAGGCACGAACCTCGACCATTGTACTCAGAGCTTGATCCAATCTCTGGATGCAGCCGAAGCTCTGCGAAGAATCCACTCCAGAGAAGCAGTTACTTCGACATCTCAAACAGGAATCTCTGGAAGGGGAAATCCCATCGGAAACCAAGGCGTAGGCATCCGATATTCGTTTTGACAGGGCCGCGCTACCGCACTGCCGGGAGACAGGAGGAGTCTTCTGTATTCCTGTGATTATGAATTGCGATGCGACAAATTCCGACCTCGTGGCAAGTCAGAATCCGGGAGACCGATAAGATCGGTCGCGAAGGGTTGAAATCTCTGCGAAGGTCTGACTAGTTCTTTGTCTGTAACCACACAAAGATCGCCGCGCATAGCGAGAGTCCTTTGCGGAAGCATCTTGGTGGGCTGTATTCATAGAAACCACGTAGGTGTCGACGATCAAGCTGTGTCGTGAAGCGCAAGCCTTCATTGGACCCTTTACCTACAGATCGCGCCTCGAGAGATTGACTCTAGTCGGTGTCCTGTGCACCTTCATGTCCAATCGGGGTAGTCAGGCCTGAATAGGTAATTCAAATTGCTTATCGCGGACGAACAATCGTTGAAAGAACTGAATGAGTCAGATGATTTCTCCTTGCTACGTGCTTTTTCTTTTGAGGGGGAGGGGATCGGACACGCACCTATCGACCAGCTGAAACCACAGTCTCCATGGTTCCGCTGTGACTGGATCTGTTATTCGTCTACCATTATAGGTTTCGAGAGCCCGTCATCGAGCCGGATTCCGTCACAAGCATCACTCGATCAACACCCTGAGGGCCCACGGAAGATTTTGGTTCGAAAAAGATCTCGCACCTGATATCCGGCTCCCGAGGAAAATCCCGATGGCAGGCCCCTTGTGAAACTCATTAATCAGCATGGGGAATATTTGCTCCGAAGAGAACTCATGCGGGACACTGTAACTTGAACGATCAGAATCATGAGTCGATAGAATTCCGGAGACGGATCCGGAAGACTAGTAGGGCACCTGGAAAACCTCTCCGAATTTCCACGGCGAGCGGAGGCGTGGAATTTCAAAGAGACTCGACTGGTGCTTGGAGGACGCGCGCAGAGATCGCGAGGAATCAGGTCTGATCGCTGGGTACGGGCCGGGTAAGAACTCGGGGCATGCTCAGGACCGGTCGTCTCATTCGACTCCCAAAATGAGACGTCCCTCCACAGAGCTATTCAGTGGTACTCCCAGGGAATGATTGATTACTGAGCATGCTCCACCATTCGACTAGATTCTAACCATTAGATTCTAACCCTTTTCGAGCAATTTCCACGAAAAAACACTTTTGATGATTCACCTAGCCTTTGTGTCCTGGAATTAGAGCCAGATCATGATCCAATCTACTCCCAACGAAACCTCAAGCGTTCCATGACGTTGCTGGCTGCAAACAATGGAAGCGCACAATATGAATCTTCAACTCGAAAGCAGCCCAACGATCGATTAGCCAAGCTCACCTCTGGCAGGTTCTCGAATGTATTGTAAATCTGTTCATTCAGCACCACGACACGCGTGTATGAGACGATGAGACGTTCCATGAGAGCAACGAATGCATTGGGGAACCATCCGAGGATGACAGAATGGCGATCCAACTCGTCTCCCTCAAGGTACGCATTTTCTGGCACCAATGTCGTATTGCTGATTGAGACCAATGGACAATCTGGTCGACCGTGGTAGCACTCAGCTTTTCGAGTTGGCGGCTCTTGGATAAGAACGACCGACGGTCTGCGTGTTTATCTAGCATGAAGATGGTTTAAGCCCACAGTGATCCCATTTTGTGTACCTTTGTGTTCTTCGGGGGAAGGAGGAACGCGTCCTCTTAGGAGACTGTCTCGAATGACCGCCGTCGATCTAACCATTCTAATTTCCGCAGTGGAACGGATCCGACTCGTCGTTCGCATAGTCGACCAGCGTCAATCAGTGCTGGGGAGAGTTTTCATCAACCTCGTGGCGTGGAATCCGTGTTCGACATATAGAGTAGAGCGTGCTCTCCTCAACTACGGAACGATGGCATAGTGCGCTACAGTTGGATAATTTGAAAGTGCTCTTGCTGAAAATTCACTGCCATGACAAATAAGGACTACCTGTGTGGCGTCGGAGTTTTCCGACCCTCATGGCTACAGAGATTCGCATCATCCCGATGCTATGCGCTGGTCTTCGCTTGCTTGGGAATCCTGCAATCATCGTTCCGCTCCTATCTGGTCGGCACATTATCGACAATCGAGAAGAGATTCTCTCTGTCCTCGAAACAGAGCAGTATAATCATGATCGGAGACGACATATCACCAGTCATCGGCTCGATCGTGATCATTCTCTTCATGAGAGACTGTTCCAAGCCCAGGTACATCGGGTTGGCGATGCTCGCTTCAGGATTTGCCTGCGCGTTCGCAATGTTTCCTTTCCTGTTGTACGGGACGTCCACGCACCTCGGTGCCATCGACGCTACGAGCCCGAATATGACGTTTTCAGCAGCTGGAAGTAGAGTTGAATTCTGTGGAGCTGAGCTCGACGACCCGAAATGCCACACGCAGCATGATGACGGCTCCATGTCCATCATCCCGCTGTGGAGCCTATTCCTGGCCAATTTTCTGAATGGCGCCGGCGGCACCGGATACTACGTGCTCGGAACTGCCTACCTCGACGATAACGTGAAAAAGAAGCACACTTCATTGTATTTGGGGAGTCTGTACTTCGTGAGGATGTTGGGTCCCGCTCTCGGATTCAGCTTGAGCTCCCGCTTCCTCCGCTTCCAGGAGAATCTCAGCCCCAGCGTCGAAGGGGGACTTACGCCGAAAGATCCTAATTGGATCGGCGCCTGGTGGGTCGGCTACATAATTATCGGTGCCGGATTGTTGCTCATGGCATTTCCGACGCTCATGTTCCCGAAGAAAATTCGCCAGAAATCCGAAGCCAACATGCGTTCCCATGAGAAAATTCAATCGGTGAAGGCGGAGTTGAAATCTGCTCTTCTGGTCATAGGCCGCGTGTTGCGAATTCCTACCTACACGTTCCGGCTGCTTGGATTCATATCTAGCTATATCGCACTGGCAGGATATTTCATCACTTTCCCGAAATACCTCGAGCATCAATTCCAAACAACGGCAGCGCAAGCCAGCGCCATCACGGGGCCAGTATACATTCTCTCGAATGCTCTCGGGATCCTGATCGGCGCCATATTCATGCATTTCGTCAAACCCCCGCCGAGGATCGTCGCGATTCACTGTCTCTTGGCAAACTTCATCGCGACCCTCGGGTTTTATTTCCTCTCGTCGGTCAGCTGCGACGTTCCAAGAACCTTGCCCGGGAATGACTGCGCGTGTCCGTGCACGTTTTCCGTGTCAACTCCGATCTGTGATCTTGCGAGCGGTACTCAGTACTTCTCGCCCTGTGCGGCCGGATGTCCGCCGCAAAACACCTCGACGAAGCTCTACACCGAATGTGGTTGTGAGGATCAAACTCTCGATATAGCCACCGGGAGGTGTCCGGTAAACTGCGAAAATTCCCTCCTCGTCTACGGAATTGCCATCTTCTCTATTCAGGTAAAGTTCCGCCGCGGAGTGAGGATCGGACGCTTCTGTGTTGCTTTCGAGTGCTCATGCTCATAGAAATTGAATAAGCGACGATGATTCGCGGATTTTCTCAGATGGCTCTTTCCACAA
The DNA here is from genome assembly GCF_000255335.2 of Galendromus occidentalis. Classification (NCBI taxonomy): domain Eukaryota; kingdom Metazoa; phylum Arthropoda; class Arachnida; order Mesostigmata; family Phytoseiidae; genus Galendromus; species Galendromus occidentalis. The sequence goes on from NW_003803772.1 coordinate 194,964, forward strand.
CATATGTCGGCGGTAATCTCCTCTCTCTGAGAGCCGTAATGCCTGAAGACAAAAGTACTTCGCTGGCGTTCACCAGTACATGTCTGAACCTGTTCGCCTTCATTCCTTATCCGATCATCTATTCATTCATCACGGACAGCGCCTGCGAAATCTGGGAGTCGAAATGCGGTTCGACGGGCGCGTGTTGGATATACGACCTGCTCAAAATGCGCCAGTGAGTATTATACATACATATGTAGAATCGGCTCGCCCGAAGAAGGAATGAACTCGTACATTGTTCCGACGCTATACCCGCTTCGTTTGCCTAATTCCGTGTTTTTCCCACAGAGGACTACATTTAGTCAGTGCTTCCTTGCTCTTCATCTGCACCTGCTTCCAGATTGTGGTTGTATGGGACAGCGTGAACATAAGAAACTTCTACGAAGACCCCGCCGATGCTGAAAAAGTTTGATTCTAAACATTATAATCACTGAGATCGAATCTCCGGGAAACTCGAGAACCTCTTGAAGGAATCCCTCGTTCAACTCATATCCTCAATCCACAGGAACATGAGGACAGCAAGCACGGTGATGAATCGGAATCGGCTAAGAGTCCGATCGGAGCTGGTCCGCCGAGAAATGCTCTGGACAATGATATTGCGACAGAAGAAGCACAAGAGCTCATCAGTTCCAAGGCGAGAGACGATGGAGCTCGGAGTTGACCGGGGATGCTTTCGTCGCGGAAGTAAACTATACCCTTCAATAAAATCCTCCTTGCCGGCTGACGGTGATCCCAGGCGTGCGCATCATGTATGTATTGTTCCCCCGAGAGCAATCAAGCAGGAAGGGAGGGACGGATGGATTTTCTGAGTTTCTGTAATTCTCTGCACGTGATATTATGGTAGTCCATTGAATCTTTTGCACCGCCTTGGTCGCTCCTCGGTACGGGTTGGCCCCATCGTCACCGATATCACCAGAAAGGATGCACAAGCGTGGTCGGTGCCTCGGATTTTTCGAGAGTCCGATTAGTCGTTTCTAATGTTGTTTTTTTGTAATTCTGAAAGAGCGCAGTATGCGTAGTCGGATCCTGATGATGCCATTCACCAAGGATAGCATGGTTTATGTGACGGAACTCGTAGGAGCATCGACCCTTCCATTCAATACCGAATCTCTAGAGACCCATATTTGAATCGACAAGCTTTCGGTATAGGGTTGATACCGATCTCTCCGATGCCGGTCAAATAGTCGCGTGAAGAACGGGATCGGGGTCAACTTGGGATCTCGGTCTCGGGAAACAATGCCCGGACAAGAACATCTCAAGTGGGATCCATAGTTTATTCCAAGGCTCCCAATGGGCTCTTCGATGTGGAATCGACAATCACCGGGCACGACACTCGTTCCAGATGTCTCGCGTTCCTCCGCTTCGCACTCCGATTTCTGGCAGGAAGATTGATTCTAGATGCCGATGAAGTGTACGATCCCGAAAAAAGCAGCTAGGCATGGATCTGATTCTCCATATTTTATTAGATTCAAACATTCAAAACATTGATATGAGGTCTCGCCCGCATTTTCCTTCATAACGCCCGCGTTTAACATAAACCTAAGGATTCGACCGCTTGAAAAATCTTCCGTAAACTCATGTAGCTCGCATCGCTCGAGAGCCGAAACGCAATGAGGAGAGAGTTACATAGATTCTTCGATCTCGACAGTGTCTCTCGTCGACTCATTTATGATAGCGAGGTCCCTTCGACGAGCCGGAGTCCGTTCCCCGACCTGGGCCCCACATGATCAACATTGAACATGCAACGAGTATAGATGAACATGAAAGTGTTCACTCTGAATGACACTGGAACGCTCCAGTCCCCGTACGTCACTGAGTTGTGATAGGAACGCGTTCCGGCAGAGCATGACTAGTGCTTTTCATAACGTTAAACATATTCACGTCCTCGATTGTTCCCACGACTTTCTTCAGCTTGATTTCTTGCTTCCGCTGTTTATGGCATTGACAGCGTTCAGAGCTTCTTTCTTGAGCTCTTCTGTCGCCATGCCCGTGTACTGCTCGATGGCTTTATCGACGACGGGCCAAATTTCATTTAGGAGTCGTGCCTGTAAATAGGGAGAACGTGAGAGCTTTTTCCAGGTTATTTCGACTCTCTATGAACGGAAGGGTGAAACAGCGGAATCGGATGGGTCTAACCTGAAGGGTCGTTCGAGTTCCCCCGACCTGAGTGGTCACCAAAGGAGTTTGTCCTTGGAAGCCGAAGAGAGGCGCGAGAGCCTGCAACTTAAATTGGACCAAGGCTCCGAACAAGGGGATGAGCATGACAGCGCCTAGCGCCATGAGGAACCACGGGATCAAGTCGAATCCTTTGTGACCACATCCCAGAGACGTTTTATACGACGGAGAAACGTGTCCAAACTCGAATTCATTGTGTCCATATCCATGGCCGCCCCCGTAACCGGGTTGCGCGTAGTGACCGCCACCGTAGCCGCCTGCAGCGGGACCCCCGTAGCCTGCAGCGTGAGGATATCCGTAGTATTCATGGGGGTGGCTGGCGGCGACCTAGAACGGCGAGAACGGTATAGGAAATCCACACTCATGACAGACCCGCAATGAAAGTTTCTCATGTGCAGGCTGTGCAATCATTCCATGTACCTTGAGGTTGGGCGATACCATGCCCACATTTGGTATGCCGATGGACCATACCTCAGTCTTTTTGGCCGTTGCCGAACTTGCCGAAGCATCTTTCGCGAGCACGGGAACAGCGAACAGGTGGAAACCAAGCGTGAGCACAACGGCACACAGCACGTTCTAGAAATCACGATACGAGAAATAAGCGAAACGGTCGGATTCCAACTCGCTCGTGACGGGGGGAATCCTCCGAAGTTTTGCGCGCACAGAGGATTCAACTCACCGTGGAGACCATAGTAGACGAGGACACACTTAACGCCACGTTTTGACGAGTAATCAACGACAATGCAACGATGACGAGTGGGCTACGATCTCGAGTCCAGTTATATATATGCGATTCGTTTGCCACGGAACGTCAGCGGGAGAGAAGGTCCGCTTTTGCCCCGCTGCTCCGACAACGACATCAACGAAGAGAAGGGAGTTTTTCGGTGAATTCCCACTCTTTGGAAATATGAAACCTCGTAAGAATGGTGGCCATCGTGAAACGCTTGCTGAGGCTTCAAACTGGTGAATCCCGGATTTCATTGACGATCAGTCGGCCGCGCAAGGTGTGGCCCCAAGTTGAAGTAACGTATGACTCGCATGAATTGATCTCACTTAATTGTCCTCGAGTTCTAGACATTCAATATTGACAAACTGTGAAGTCTCGAAAAACTTTACAGAGGGAAGCTCACCCTCAGTATCGCCGATAATGGCCTTCAGGATTCGGGAAGAACGTCCCGCACCGGGAGCGCGTGCGGCCCGCAACAATGTCTTTGTCTTTGTGACTCCTCATGTAATAACATCGAAGTCGCCGGTTGCGCCTAGATGAGTCATCTTGAGGAATCGCCCGAGATTCGAGATTTGCCCCGAAGCCTCCAGCGTCATCAGATCTCGGCTTCATCCCTGACTCAATTATTGTGCATAGAGTTGAGAGCCTCTGCCGCAGATACATAGATCAAACGACTTTACGGGAAGCGACAGTCAAACTCCCGGCGAAACCGTGGCAGATGAATCCGGAGATCGTGAGAAAACACCAAAAAAATGAGCCGAGGCGGGAAAATTCGCATCATTTAGGATAGCTCAATCTCGATGAGCTTCTGCGCCCGATGGAACACTTCGAATGATCGAGTTGACGGCTGGGCCTAGAGAAGGCGAATTTTTCGTCTCTCTTCTTGATCTCCCTGTGTGACTTTGCGGGGAATCGCCACGTGATGCTTTGTGTATAAAAGAGTTTCGAGGAGCCGTGATCACCGTTGTTGTCCTTTAGAGGACTTCTATGCCCCAAAAGATTGAGTACTGACGGAATCGAGTTACGCAAGACTTTTACGTCAATTTATCCAGAATGTAGCATCTTTCGCTTTAGAACTCCAGTGATGTCCGGCTCCCGCAGCGGTCTGTGGTCATTGTTGCGAGCGAGTGCATCGACTCGACTTATTGTTGCGAAATAGCTGTTCTTATGTGGCCCTTTTGAAGAGCTTTGCCACCCTCTCTTTCAACACCCGACCGATTGAGTTTCTTTTTTATTTGGAGATTGAGCATCGTAATTTAGTCCCAGTCGAGATGAGCATGAATGAACAATCAGATGTAGTAATGGGTGTTCACGAAAGGCATCTTGACAACCGTCGCCTTCAGGAGCTTGCTCCGAACTTTGACTGTGAGCTCCGTTCCGACTTTTGACAGTTTTGTCGGGACGTATCCCATGGCGATATTTTTCGCCAGACTCGGTGAGGGTCCGCCCGACGTGACTTGACCTGCAACGGGGAAAATGTTTTATTCATGCCTAGCGACGGGAAATCGCGCCCGGCGTCGATGCTGAGGTGCGAAAATCCGCCTCACCGACTGCCGATGATGAAGTATCGAGGATCTCAGAGCCGTGTCTCGCTGGTGCTCCCGACTCCAAGAGTAGGCCGACCCTTCGTCTTTGAGGTTTCAATGTGAGATGTTTCATAATGACATCATGACCAGGGAATCCACCCTCTTGGCGCCTTCGTTTCGCAACCGTCCAAGCCAAGCCGGCCTCTATCGGTGAAATTGTTTCATCGATGTCATTACCTGCGGGACGGATTGTTTCCGGTGAGATCCTCATCGAGAAATCGCACTAAACGGCGGTACTTTCAGGCACGATTCGTGTCCTAAGCTGCGATGCGGATTCTCAATACTCCCTACCATACAAGCAGAGCCCTGCTTCCATTCTGAGTGTGTCTCGGGCTCCTAGTCCAGCCATCTTGACGTCAACATCTTTCGACGCCAACAAGGCTTCGACGACCTGTTCTGCCTTGGCCTCGGGTATCGATATTTCCACGCCATCTTCTCCGGTGTATCCACAGCGCGTGACCCTAACGAATAAACTCGGTGGACTCGAGCTCATCACAGGTATCGGAAAATATATCTCTAGGGATCAACAACCTGCATGGAACGCCGGCGACATCGCAGAGGGTTGTGTTCATGAATTTCAGGGCGTTCATGTCACACGAAGCCACTTCGGAGAGGAGCCTGTGAGCTGATGGTCCTTGTACGGCGATCAGGGCGTGATCTGAAAATTTTCGAGGAGAAGCATCAGAAAGATAGTCTTCGCGGGGACGCTGCCAGCGGATGGTATGGCTCCAGAGATTCAGTTCCGGAGCCAGTTCTGCTCGAAACGATGCAGGCGTCTACTTTTCCTCTGAACCTGATTGTTGTTTTTCTCCGGAATCACAAAGGTTACCCAGGTGAATCATTCGGGAGGAAGCCTCCAAAGAAGGCGGGGAACGAACCTTCGATAACTTCCAGCTCGACATCTTTCCAGGAAGACAATTCCTTGTTGACATGGGCGAGATCTTTTTCAGCACATCCGGCATTGCTCACAATGTACAGATAATCTGGCGTTGACGACACGATCAAATCATCGATTATCCCTCCGGACGGGGTTGTATACACGGTCAAGCTCCCGGTATTCGTTTTGAGACCCTGCGTATGGGATCAATTCGCAAATTAGCCTCATACCCGTCCTATCCATGCAGTTTTATGAATTCAGGGGAACTTCCATGCTGTATACCTTGATGTCAGCAACCACGAGGGACTCCATGAAGCTAACTCTATTTGGTCCGTGCAGTTTGCTTTGCAGCATGTGAGAGACATCGAAAATAGTTACATGCTGCCGACAATGTTTATGGGAGTCGGCTATGGATTGTGATGAGTACTGCACCGGCATAGAGTAACCGGCGAAAGGAACCATCTGTATGAGGAAGCGTAACGAGTGGTATTAATGGTGATCAATAAAATCTCGGGGCTTCTTTTATTCTACCAGAGGAGTGGGAAAACTGCCATCTCGTGAACTCAGAAGGACGCCTGAAGAGATCGCTTGTCTATCCATCCTGTGGACTCACCTTCCCGCCATGCTTGACGTGAAAATCATAGAGTGGTGTCCGCTGTAGGGTATCCGAGCCATAGGCTCTAACTTGTGCACGAATGAAGAATGTTCGTAGCTTCCACATCTTCACTCTGTTTTCTACTTGGCATCTCACCATGGAACGCTCGGCGAGACTGAGTGCAGCAGCGATATCTTCTACCTGTTATCGGTAGAGATGAGATATGATCTACTAGATATACTCGATACCAGAGTATGCTCGAGCGGAGCTGCGGAGCACACGGAGCATGGAAACGAGCTCCGATTCCCTTCGCTCGACCTCCTGTCTGAATGGTCATCGATGTTGAGATCTGGTTCTGTGGAGTTTTCTTTTTTTTCGAAAGGTACCGGAGGCACATCTCGGATGGCGCCCGAAAGTTTTTCGAAAGATCACGGAGCGCCTGACCCCAGCCCGGCAATTTCAGAAAAATTGGTTCAGCTGATCCGAAGATTTTTCCCCGAACACGAGGATGATTCCCAACCCCGCAGCCGGAAACGAATGAAAACCTCGAACGCAGAGCATCTCCCCAGAATCTTTTCGCATTCGGATTAAAATCGATCTCCGGTCGAGTCAGAATGAAGAGGCATCCAGTTTCAATATATTAGAGTCTCAGTAATTATTCGATCTCTATATTCCAACTCATCCACAAATTAATTGTCGAGCCATCGCGTCTCTTTTCCATCAGGCGGTACAAAGCGGACGAAGGAAACGGCGAAGAGTCGAAAGCAATCGAAACATTGAGCTCCCTCATGTCAACGAACTTTATTCCCCACAGTTACGGAACAGCAGAATTCCGTGTCGTCAGGCATGAATCATTTCCTCGGTCGCCTAATTATCCTTCGAGACGAGCCCAAGTATAAACTAAGCTAATCCTCCGATGCGTCATGAATAAATAGGTACATAATTTACGCCGATTGTACAAGTCGCTCTCCTTTTTACACTTCGAGGATGTCGCCCTCGGAACCAGAGCAGATGCATCAGTGAGCTCTGCGGATCGAGTCTAACAACTACCGCCTCGGATAGATCGTCAAGATTGAGCTCGATATTCGCAGCACCGGGAAAACTCACGAAATTCGATCGATCGAGGGAGGAGGAAAAAAGGCGCTCTTCCACAAGGTCTCCAGCCGAGTATCGAGGCCGATGGATAATGATCATCTCGGCCGCCGGAGTTCGCACATGTTAACATCTCGAGACCTCGTGAGGAAGACGTGCAACGCTCCTCCTTTGACATTGAGCTTTGAAGGCGTCCGTGGCGAGTATTTTACATCACTTGGTCACTCTCGGTACAATTTCCACGCGGTCATCGCCCAATTCAAATAGTTTTCCGCATGAAATGCTTCACATCATCGGGATGCATGACGGTATGACTATGAATCGCTCTTTTGAGAAAGTCGAGTATGGGATCGTGAGACCGCGACCTCATGCTCAACGTTTCCAATAAGCTCGTGAGTTGACGAGTGAGGTTGCACTGCGGCGGCGTTGAACTCGACTGGATGGAGCTTGAATCATCGGCTGGGCCTTCTGAGTTCTCCCCATCGACCTGAAATCATCAACATGTAGGAGGGGAATCGACGCAGATAGGCTGCTCGATTACGGAGCATCGCGAGCATCCGCGGCACTCACCTGATTCTCTGGCTGGGTATCCTTAGGAGATGCGGATCTTCCCGCGAATCCAACGACAGTCGTTCCTGCAGATACTGAATTCCCTACGACATTCTCTCCCCCGCTCACCCTATCACCACTTTCATTTTCAGTCTGCGAAGCAAAGCAAAGCGAAGCGTTACGTTATGCGGGCAGGGCTCTCGAGCAACAAGCACATTGCGACGCCTAGCTCGGCTCAGTGTGCCAACTGAAGCTCTCAGAGAACAAAATCGAAAAATATACAGCTTTATTTCGTTCTTCACAGAGGGCGATATCTCCCGTCGCTTCCAGCCCGCTATCACACTCTTAACCTCGACCCATTGCCCCGGGGTCTCGAAGTCCCCCTGTGGATTTTACACTTCCCCCCCTTTCAGATGATTGGATTGTATTGACCCGATCTGCCTCCTCCCCCTCCCCCCTTCCCGCCACCCCTCCCCCATCCCCCGAGAGAGAATCTGCGCACGCCACTGGCTTTCTAGGATTCACTCAGCTCAGAGGCGACAATTTCAGACAGGCTCGAGTCCGATGAATTCGACTGCGCCATTATTACCGATGATTGTGAGACTGACTCCTCGGGTCGTTCGTTCGTTGCAGCCGTTGACTCCGTGGATGACAGCGCCTGCGGGGACGAGTAGTACCGTGAGCCAATGTAATGAGGAGGGCTACCCTCATTGAAAATCTCCGTGGAACTCACTGATTCCGTTGAGGTGTCCGTTCCCGGAGACAATGTGGTGCTCGTGGTGGTCAAGGCTCCTATTTCTGACGGTGTAGAGATCGTAGTGGCTGTGAATCAAGTCTGGCTTCAGAACACCGATGAAGCCCTAGTTCTTCCGTGGGCCATACTCATTGGTGGTCGAAATATCGACGAGATGCCAATGATTGCGTCAGAACTCGACGGAGCGGGGGAATCACAGGTATCCCCCATGTTTCAATGGACTCTTTTATACGAACCTTTTTGCTCGACTAGTCGCGAACGATTCGCGGAATCGCTTTCCAGAGTCTCCCTCAAGAGTCGGAGGGCCTCTTCCTCGGTTATGTTCGAAGGCCCGATATCATCCTCGCCCAACAGAGGCCTGAACTCGGGCACGATCACCTCCTCTCCGCTCTTTTGAGGGGGCATCGGAGTCGTCGGAGGCGGCTGCGTGTCTGGAATATATGCCCAATAAAAAATGTAAATACTGTTCGCGGAATCCTCTTGTTGTGTCGTCACAGCGAGGCTCCGCATGCGGTGAACATTCTAAGGGAGCACGTCATGCCCGAGAAATGATACGCACCATCCTCAACCGCGACCGGGATTTTTTGACCGGCGAAGAGCGCGTCTATCATGTCCTGAGTGATATAGGTGCTTCTTTCGCCTGAAACAAGCGGTGAGAAGTCACTTGTCGAGCATCTTACGAGTCGAAGTTCTGCCGATACTTCATGAGCCCCGCGGATCGATCCGCCTAATCAACCCGGTGAACTCACGTAGCTCCGCTGGTACCGTGCGCGGACGGGAAGCTGTTGACACATTCGCTGCTTTATCGTAGAAGTTTCTGTAATGGGTTTCGAGGAGCTCTACGGCTCGACGGAACTCTTCAAGCTCCCAGTCGGCTATTTGGGTTGAATCGGAGGAAGTGGCCTGAAGAGAGGTGGTAGCAATGAAACTCTGAACCTCTGCGACCAGTTGGGAATTTATGTTACTCCGACTTACCTTGCGGAAAATAGATTTCGTCACAGCAGTGAGCTTCTGAGTGACGTCATCTATCCGAGTGACATCGTCCTCGGAAATGTGCCGGAGATCTTTATCTGGGAGGTCAGTCAATGCAGCTGTCGTGGGCGGGAGCCGACTCGATTCTGTCGGGGGAGCTGTTGTAGTTGGCGGTGGTGGCGCACCTATGGTTGTTGACGTCGTTGCGCTTGTGGAAGAACTTGTCGATGGAGGAGCTGTTGTGGTGCTTGTAGAAGTAGTCGTCGGCGGCGGAGGAGTAGCCGCCCCAGTGGTTGGCGGTGCCGACGTCGTCGTCGTGGTCGTCGTCGTTGTGGTTGACTTCGCTGTTGTCGTCGTCGTCGTCGGAGCGTCCGTGGTTGGTATACTTCGTCTCGTGGTGACTTCGATCGGTGGAGTACTTCTCGCAGTCGAACCCGTTACCCGCGGGGGACTCGGGGTCGTTGATGTCGTTTGAGCGCTCAAAGTCGTATCGACAAAAATCGAAGTTTTCTCCTCACTTGTCCGCGCTGGAAGCGGAGCAATTAAAATGATTACTGGCGAGGCCTGTGCGAGCGGACTCTGGGTATTTGACCGACTTTAGTTCGTGACTTTCATCTCACCTGAGGATTCTACCGGGGTGACATTCGTCGGAGACGTGACTTTGCTTCCAGGATTCCTATCTGTAAGGTATCGATAGAATATATTTGTATTTCCGTGGCGCAGCCTGTCGAGGATCCGCGGAATTCTCGATAACACCTTCAGGAGTGTGAAAATGTCTCTCCGCGAGAAAAAGTTTTCCCTCGGTTCTACGCATCGATATGCCACCTGCCCTCGCATATCTAAGATGCAGCAATCGATTGAGCTGAGGAGTAGTATCGTCGAAGAATTCACCTATTCCAGCCGGAACGTCGAATCCTCGCTTTCGCGAATCCGATATCTCATTGTCGCGGTCGGGTGCGGGGTTGCCTAGCGAGGGGTAGACGGACAAGTCAAAAGCGATACACGAAGCTAGCGTCCGATTTGCCGACCAGGTGAGACGTCGCTGGGTGGCCTTTTCTGCTCTAATGTTCACTCGAGATTCCTCATGCGCATGCGGAGCTGTCAGTGATCACCCAGGGAGCAGGAGTCAAAAGCTCGCGCCCGCTATTCCCACGCTGGGGGGAACACCCACAGACTAGGAATGGGTCGTCAGTTGGCCACATCTAAGCTAGCTTACCGGTGAGATAGAAATTCGGTCTGACCGGGGGAGGGATTTTCACACTGGGGCGATTCTCGTCACTTCGCGGGAAAACCTCTCCTTGTCCCGGAGCGCGTGCAGGGAATTCAGGAGGGAAATCGAAATTCTTGAATCTAGTCAAGCGCGATTGGAAAAGCGTTGTAGGTAGCGTGGCCGGCTGAAGCGTCTCCCTGGTGTTAGCGTCTGCCTCGCGACAAAGATTTGCATTAGGACGAGGCGACAAGAAAAATCTCGGGCACTTCCAGACGCCCTCACGGGAAGCGTTGTTAGGAAGCTTAGAGATGAGGGAGTTTCGAATCGAATAGGTCGCATAAGCCTTTTAGGGACCCATGGGAGCCGTGACCCACCTTTCGGAGAGCAGTGTTCGTAACGCGGGCAGCATTCGCCGGGGTTGTATCGAGCCGCGCAGTCGTTTCGGAAAGTGCAGCTGACCAAGGAACAGGTTATCGAAGCACCCTGTGCAAGAAGGGAATGGAAGTTATCCTTCGATGTCGTAAACTGATCTTGGGAACCACGCAGATGCGATTGTGGGGTAGCTGGTCGGCTCTACTGCGCCTGTCGCGACAGGAGCTACTATGGAGTCGGATAACGAGCTCATCCTGGACCAGTGGAATTTCGTCTCGATTAGTCCACATGTTCGATGTAGCATCTACCTGACAGTAACAAGTGTAGCAGGGCGAACCCGTGTTCGGAATAACCTGTCCGTCCGCGTAAAATTGGCCATCGTGCTCACATCCATCTAAAGGTAGTCAGAAGACTGACTTAATTTGGGTTTGAGTTCCGCATGGATCCTGGCTCATCGGATTTGTTCTTCCTTTGACCTACCGCAGTGATAGTCTGGACAGCACTGACCCTCTCGTCTGACAGCTTTGCAGTGCGGTTTCAGCTCGCAGTCTTTCAATACGCACGCGAAGCCGGGGGGTCGGCAATAACAGCTCTGGAAGAAAATTCATACTGTAGCAGATCTGAGGGAGACTGACTCTGCATGACCCGTTCTCCCGACACGAGCGTGACTCACCTCGCATGGGTTATCCGTTGGGATTTTCTCGTTGTTTTGGTAAATGACACCGTCCACGTTGCAAACTTCCGGGAAAATCATGGAAAAAATATCTTAATGAGTCGAATGGACGATGCTAGCGTTTCGGCCTGGCGTCGGAGAGAGATGAAGTCTCGAACGAAAGATCTGTCGTGACTCCTCGATCGCGCCTGATCGACCTTGTGACTCCTCGCGATGAGCTTTTCTCAGTGAATTAGAATTCGCCAGTCACCAAGACGAACGATCGCTGGCATCAAGCCTTATGGCTTGCGGTCGAACTTGTGAACGAACCAGCACGCTGCCTCCGCGTGAAGGAAGCTTGTGCAGGATAAGTCATCATTTACTATCTCGCGACTGTGGCTTGCCGAATGGCTCAAATTTTTCCTTGTCCTCCTCTCCGAAGATTCGAGAGGGAAACCGTAGTTCAGCCGGGACGCGACTGACGTCGAAGCCATCGAGGGGATCGGGGGCGTGGGCGGAGCGAATGCTCATGGATTGAAAGAAATGCATCCTTTTCACTCCTCGAATATCTCCCTCTCAACCTCGATTCGGCCTGAAGGCTCATACAATTATTGTGGAAAAATTTCGCGATGCATTCCTCGTACATAGCTTACCTGATGTCCATCCGGAGCCTCGTTTGAACGCAATGTTTGCATTAAAAATTATTCTCAAGGCTTTCGCATTATGGGGAAACGTTCTACCTAATTAAGATCTCGACACTCACCGGTCCCGTTTGCGATGTAGAACGCCGCGCGTTTGGTCAAGGACAAGCTTTCTGCGGGAAATTTCTCGGAATCAGCTTCTGATTGGAACTCCCAGGAATCAAAGAGTGGAGGTTTCCCCCACAACTTTGATGCATTGACTCAGTATTCCGCTGCGGCTTTCGGGACTGGTGCCATTCTCAATCAATCCTTGATTGAGAATCTCATGCAACGCCTCTGTACTCACTTCCGTCGGTGCTCTGGCTGATCATGAGGAGCAGTAGTACGAGTGCGCTCGACGATATCGCGTCCATGATTGACGAGTGTTCGTCAGATTAGCAAGACCTAGAAAGATCATAGGAATTTTTGGAAACGACTTCGGGCACAACGGATACCAGGATATGGGACAATCTTCACGGTCGGCTCAGCCCACCTGCATCAGGCCATGACATACGCCCGCCGGTGAAAGCATGATGAGCTAGGGGCGACTCGCACGCGCTTTGACTCCGTGCTGGAGGATCTCTCGCGCCTGTCATACACGGTGCTGTAGCTCCCTCCACCGACAAGTCACCAAACTGTTCGAAGGCAAGCGAGGTCCTCGAGCCGGATTCGGTCTGGAAACATCCCTGCTCTCTTCTTATGCTGGCTGAGAGTCATTCGAGTTCACATCAATGATAGGTACCACAACCTCTGTATGCTCATCGCATCAATGTCCTCTCACGATTCCGCCGCCTCATGTCCCGAGTGTGTATAGTCATGATCTTGCTTAGGACACCTATGGTCGATCGTGTCTCAATGTCATATTTGCTTTCACGAGGAATTCTGTCGAGGAGAGCTGGAGCAGAATTCTTGCTCCCAGTTCCCATCGTTAGATCCGAAGCAATTATGAACTCCAATCAGATAAGGTTCAGCTTCAAAGCGCATCCGATCTCAATCGCTAAGGGAAACCGCAGCCTTCGTGACAAGGACAAGCTTCGGAAGCTCCGTGTGTGCAGCGGGGAGCAAGCGACGTTCAACTCGAATTAGCATCGATCGCCTGAAGGGGCCCGGTCACTAATACGATAGTTCTCTTCACTCTTCCGTATCATGATACTAATGATGCAGCCTACGCAAACCCTCAAGTCAATGGTGAGACCGGAGTCAATCACTGTCGATCCCCGAGTGGAAGAAATTGGTCGATTTTGTGACGGCAAGAAATGCTCTGCCAAAAGCAATCTTGCGTTGAGTACTCTCGTCGAGTTTGGTCACACGCAGTGACCGTCGAGGATTCCGAGACGCGGAATGGCGGTCAACTGACGTGGAAGGTGGGTGGCCGGCCGGCCGGCCGGCCAGCGGTTCGCCGAAGCAGCCGATTCCCAAGTGCATCTTCGCAGTAGCTTGCTACTCGCTCAGAACAAAAAAAGAAATCGCACAGCGTTAAAATTAGTCGAATTCAGAATACAATAGAATGTCAATGTCAGCGTTCCCTTCGTTTGCGTCGATCAAAAAAGATCGCCTTGGCAAGCGGGCGGGCGTTCGGCGGCGGGCCAGCCTTTGCACTTCGTTATCTGCGGCCTGTGTTCTTTGTGGCCGCCGCTGCTGTTGTCATGGACTACGACGACCACTGCGGCAAGTTCGACCGTCGCCGCTTCTTCGGCGCTCTTCTTCGGCACCGAGTGCTCGAGTGGCATTGCGTAAGAGAATTGAGCGTCATCTTCTGGCCCACGGTACAGTTCGGTTAGCCTTCTACTGATGATGATGGTAATGATGACGTTGACGACGATGCTCCGCTCGTTCGAGCAGGAGTGGGAAGAAGCTGCCGTCGGCGTGGAATTCCTATACGGTCGGTTATCGCACGTCAACAAAGATGCGGATCGTGCCGCCGGCTGCGGTCTCCACATCGGCGATGTCCTCGTACGCGCGAAGTATTCACGTTTGTGAGTGGTCCCGAGGAACCTCACCGCGGAATCTTCCGACTATACTGGGCCGAATAATATTCAACGGCGCTACGTGACCGCCATCGAGCCTTGAGCCCAAAGGACGCATATGGGGAAACATCTGCCTGTGTCCGACATGTAGTATTCCTAGTCTCGACAGTCCTATTCCTCGCCGGGGCAGCGTCGTGCTACCCGGGAGGTTTCCAAGAGGAAACAAGTCAATCATCAGACGTATAACTCATCTCTCATCTCCCATCCGTCAATCAGGGTCGGGATTGAGCCGAATTTCGGACCTCACGGTTTGACATCGCGTCTCCGAGTTTGCTTCGGGAACACGACGGGTTCCTGAGCAGGTTTCGTCGACCACTGTGAGAGGAACTTCGAACTAGGTTCAGCAAGTCTGTACCCTCCAGTAGAGTCTGGGTTTCTAGAGGATGATGATGCTTCGAATTGTTGTCAAACGACGTACGACGCTCATTCGGATCTCGTGCTAGTGGGAGTTCAACGTTAGCATCCGTGTCACCCACACAGTGGCGACAATGATTTACGGGTAGGCTTGAGTCACGCAGTTACGAAACAGGGAAGGACTGCATGTTTTCCCGTTTCCGAACAGGGACCTTGAGCAATGGCAACTATAGTACGTTTGCCGGGGAAGGACTCGGCTCTTATCACCGCGAGACTCGGAACTCTCTAACGGCCTTGACCTAAAACATCCGAACCTCCGAGTTTAGAGCTCCGCTGTGCGGTCGTGATCTGCGCTTATACGGAGCTCAAGCCTCGAATACATTATTGTCGTTGGAATAAAGTGATGCATTATCGCGGTGTTGCTGACGACTCCGGACTAGGCCTGCTTGTGAAACCGAAATACCGAAATTTCCCCGAGAGAGCAGCGCGCCGGTAAGATGTTCCCTCCGAAGAGCCCATGAACACCCCGAATCAGGAGAAGGAAATCAACTCAAGTGTGGCTGGATGAATGGGCTCGATAAATCTCAATATGGGATCTGGAGATGTCGAATCGCCGGTCGCAAGCGCCCCCGATCCTCCGAGGGCGGGCGTGAAGGCAATCCACTTGACGTCTCCGGCATCAGGATGTTCGATAAATTTCTTGTGGTAGTCCGCCATCGATCAGGTTATAGCGCGTCGTAGTTCCGCTCCCGAGTCTTCACGAGGCCCCTTATTAGGCTGCCGGAGACAGGGAGCTCAGGGGGGAGAATCACTGCACCAGGGTCTCACCTTTGATGGAATCCTATCGGACGGCTCCCTATCCGATGTAGTTCTGAGACGGGAACATCACACAAAACGAAATACTCTCCGAATCAGATTCCCGCTCACGTACGAAACCCCTAAAGGGACTCTTGATCGGAGTAACTTGTCAGTCAGGGTGGAAGATGCGGTCTGAGTAAAGGTGCACTGCACACGATGAACCGTGGTCTCTTTGTTTTACAGTCAGCGCTGATCAGCGGCAACACGTTCTTTAGTTCTTTTGAATGGGCAAGGGAACTATGAGCGAGGGTCACTCACCACAAAGCCAATGACTCAATCTGAACCGCAGAAGCCGCTACTGGAGGGAAACGGTACACCCACGTGGAATACGTATCGAGTACGTAGCGCGGAAACGAGAGATATGATAATGATAGAGGGAGGGATTCGCCGATCCTATCGTCCAAGTTCTTCAGCGACGATTTCAGTCCAAGAATACATGAGACATCTGACCTGAAGCATCTTTCGGATGCTCCGGTTAGCGCGACGACGAGAGGAGAACAAATCCCTTTGGCGATATCAAAGGGAAACCCTCCGATGGATTCCTCGTCCAAGTGATCCCGAGCTATCTGCATGGGCTTCCATTCCACTAGAAGTTCGGCTCCGCGGTTAGCGACTCGAAATCAGAGTCGCTCGTCTGAAGAGAGACCGACACGGTTTATCGCGAGTTCTCCAGGAGAGAACTCGTTAGTTTCCTATTTTGGGCTCCCCGAGAAAAAAAAGCAACTGGAGGTTTTATTGGAGTCGGTAAGCTCGTGGTTCTATAGCTCAGGCATTTCTCCGGAACTTCGAATCCATCGAAGATACCTCGGAGAAGAACTTCCGAGAACTGAGATGGAGACGTCGCATTTGGAATCTAAGTGGTTCTCGGGGCTTGATCTCGAGATATGCGACGGCCCGTGTAACTAAGTATCCGGCGAGATAAAGAGAATATCTCTAAGGGACGATCCGGAGAAATATGATGACCTCCCCCCGTAACCCTCTTATGCGAGACCTCTGAATTCAGATGAATGAGAAAGATGAAATAGGACTTCGGATATCTCGCAGAAGGCGAGAAATCAGGTGTTTACAGAATTTCGGTCGAAGTGAGAGCGTCTCTGAGTTATTCACGGATAATTGTCAGAGCCCGATTTTCAAGATCAGTGCTCACCGCCTTCTGTCATCAGCGAAAAGATTAACACAGCGCGCACAGAAACTGAATGGACGCCGCAAAACGACCTTGCTCCACAGAAGACGACAAACTGTTTGACCGCTCGGCCGACTGAGTGACATTTCGCTGGTTGCAACGTCTGCTCCCACCGAATCGCTCCGGTCAGCGTGATGAGACATACTGAAGACAATGCTTTTTGTGCGACACGAATCGCTGATCAGAAGCTGAAAAGCAAGGTGTCTGCCCGCGACCAACAGAGGGATTACCGCCGAGACAAAAGTTTTTTTTCGACAATCAGTCGACTGATAGCCAAATAGCAACACCAACCAGATTTTGGGGGACTCTTCGTTGGACAGAATACGAGGATTGAACATCTGAACTAGACGAACACGTTATGGGTGGATACTGAGTGTCCGACAGCGCTCTGGATGAAGAGCGCTCATCAGCGAATAAATGAAGATCACCGTGGAAGGACCGATACAGCACACGACACAACATGGAAAACAGCTGTTCTGAAGGCGCCCGGGGATGCTTTTTTCAGCAACGGGCGGGAGCCGCTCATTGTGCATTGACACCTCGGGCCGAATGCCCCACTCAAGGTAGTGACGCACCAAAACAGAAGTCAAGTGGTAAACCTCAAAAGAAAACCCATGGCTGTTCCAGTTCGCCTTGTAATCGTTATCATTGACACCATAGTCAATAGAAACCAGCTCTGGCCATGGATCTTCCGTCACTGAAAGGAGTTGAGTTGACAGTGATTTTCTGGAAGAACTGAGACGACCCCATGAGCCAATCCGAGTGGAGGCTCCAAACCTCCTAAGATCGCTCTCGACTTCGGAAAGCTCATCCGAAGGTCACCATTCATTCTCCGAATTCTCTCCTATTTCACATCTTGGGTGATTCGACCGTGAGCGAATGCATCCTCTTCTCTCGCCGTGGAATCCCGGACCATTGACTGTTCGGCCGCCAAGGCCACACGGGCATGGGAATGTCCCGGATTCCTGCCTGTAGCTGGGTTCAGTAGAAGCTCATTCGTAGAGAAACCGTCCTTGCATTCCAAACCTCTTCAGGAGGCGGGAGGTCTCTCACATGAACAATCACTCGATCCATTCATCTAGCGGTGTTTATTGAGAAATTGGTCAACCTCAACAAGAGAGCAGGTCAGGACGTCTCATGAGTATTGTGGGCACCTTGTCATCGTCATCATCAACTTCTCAATCCAGCAGCTGCCTCGAGTTGGTGGAGGTTCTCGGTTAGCGCCTCCACCTCGTCCATTTTGTTCGCAGCTCGAGCCTGAAAATAAGAAATTGTGAGCGATGCGTGAGGACGCATGGGCGTCAGCCGGCGGCAATTCAAGGTGTAAACGCACCTGCTCGAGGAAACCCCTAATGTTCTTTATCTGCTGTCTCAGAGGATCCTCGTCTTCCTCTGTGCGCGAGAAGCTCTCGACCGACGGTGTCCAGCCGCCAGCTACCATTGTCGTGGGGATTTGAGTGACAGTACGGTCAACCCTTCGTTTCGCCTGGAAAAAATTATCATGTATCCGCCACATTTTTGCCACAAGTCAAGTATCGCGCCATACCGTCGAGTGATAGCGGCTCGCTCCTCGTAGCGATCAGATGAGCCACTGAATTTGCTATTCGCCGCGAGGAAGACTGAAGAACCCACCTCCTCACGTCTTTGTTGGGCAAGTCGCTCCAGTTGCTGGGCTTCGGGTAGATGGGGCAAACTGACGAGGAGATCTTTGACGAATTGACTCGTCGCAGCTCTGTGGGGTAGAGAATCGTCTCCTGAATTCACTATACGGCCCAATCGAACCACCTACAGCAGATAAACCCCCGCAGCATCTTGGGGTAATATTCAGAGCCCAATACCTGATAAGCATTCTCAGTTGAGCTTGGCGAGGCGAAAGTGAAGGATCACTGGACACATCTCCGATTCTCTTCGCTATCGTATCCGCTTTCTCCGCGTGCTTGAGGATCGCCATCCGTAATTCTTGAGCTTGCGTTAACGCTGTAAATGGGTCCTTTCGATTATCCCTCGCTGATATGCTCGCAGAATATACAGCAGAATTTATGCGCATTGGAACACGCCGCTTCCGAACGAGTTGCAGAGACCGGTTGAGCGCTACCGGTTGTGCTCTACACCACAATCACGTCGGGAAAACCTTCACCGAATTCGTTTCGATACGGGGATAATTGAGGGAAGGCTAGCTAAGTCGTAAGAGGACACAAGCAAATCGTCGAAATTTCCAGAGCGACTCACATCCATCGCCCGCCATCAGAGCATCAGTCAAGCTCACATACTGCGCTTTCAAATCAACGCATCGATCCATCAAGTCCCTGAAACAAGGGGAAAATGCGTGAGTTTCCCAGGGAGATGAATAATCGAGCTTCAGGAAAAAAATATTGTGCAGGCCGCGCCGCAGGCTCCGGGAGGATTAAGTTTTGTATTCAATTTTGATGCAGCAGAAGTTGCATCATCGAGGTACACTCACTTCATTCTAGCGTAAGCTTCCTGAAGGTGATCCGTTGCCGTGCCTTGGACGATGCTCAGCTGCTTCCGATGCAGAAGTTTGAAACAATCTGTACAGCATCTGGAGCGGGTCCTCAGTCGGTAGAGCGCCTCATACTGGCAAGCCAGGGAATGTAACCTCTCGTTCGAGTTTAAGAAAGAATTCTACACGCATCAACACTCACCGCAGTTGTAATACAGGAATGCTGCTCCCTATTTCACCTTGGAGGAGCTGCTGAGCAAGCGCATTCTCGACAAATCTTGAGCAGTCTTGGCAAGTGATCGCTCCGCAGAGTCTGGATAGGGAAGCAAATGTTAGCCTTGACTTGTCGGATTTTCTCAGATACTGATGCGGATCCGAGGAGCTCGATTCGAACTGTCCGCTCGACCACGGAAAAATGGAAGCGATCACTCCAGAGATTTGCTCACCGACAATGATGCTTCCGCCGTCCGAGAAACGGCGTGAAATTCTCTGCGCAGGTGGGACACCGAGAGACTAGGGTTTCGTCGACCCACTCCACGATCTGTAGGGTTTGAGTTCGGGCGTGAGTCGGCTTGTGAGAGGACCGTGATAGGACCGCGACGATAGGAGGAGAGCTCACCTTTTGCTCGAATTCCCTTCTTTTTTTGTCATTTCCAATAGGAGTTCCCGACGCAAGGAGTTTGCTGAGTCGAATCACAAGTTTGTTGATCTGCATATTGTATCGTTCCAGTCTATCCGAACGAGTTTTCCTGAAGAGATCCGAATGTTTTATCACAAAGCCCGGTTGCAGCTGTTCGCCGATGTCGAGTTGGTTCTGAAGAAGAGGGGCACCTTAGGACAATTTGTCCTTAACTACTCCTGACTACCTAGAACTCGGAGCCTGAGCTGCGTATCCATTCTGACGAAAGATGCTAGAACGAAGTCCAATCAATGACCTCTCAGTACTCGAACATGTCGGGGAAGCTCACGTAAACTAGTTGCTGTTGCTGAACGTGGTTTGCTTCTTGTTGACGCGGACGGTCTCCGTTCGGGGCCCGGTCTTCATTGAGCAGCTTCTTCTTGGCTTTGGCGAATATTTCTTTGAACGATGCGATGGCCTCGTTTGAATCAGCCTCCGGACCGGGATGTGCCGTTTCAAAATGTGAGGACAACTCGGCTGTGGGGGAAGCTCCAACTTGAGATACCTGACCCGAAGGAGGAACCCAGGAAGGTGTCCGCGAGCGGGACGAGGATTCGGATGGAAGCTCTTACTCACCAATAGTCCCGAGATCCTTCATACACATCGGACAAATCAGGCCCTCTCTGACCTCTGACATCCTCGCGATCGTTCCAACTCGGAGAGGTTCGAACCAGAGCGAGGGTGGAGGAAACTAATCGTGAGCGGCCAGCTGTCATGCAGCGATCAGCTGATCGCTCTGTAGAGGGAGAGGGGCAAACGCCTCAATAGGTTTGGAGATGCTCGCTCCCAGAAAAAGCGAGATAGTTGCATCATGGAAGATCTCACCTCAACCGATTCGATAGCTTTTGATCAAGGTTGAACTCCCCCTAATCAAGCTGGAACAAAGGGATCAGATGGAATGGTCAATGAAGACATTGCCTGATTTCGCGATAAACCCTCAACAGAGATCATCGACATCATTTCCGCTGAACCGGTTTCACATTCAGTGTCTCCGGGGTTCTATCCCACTCTGATTCGGAACCCAAACGCCTCGATTTCACTCCGCACGATATTACGCCATTCTGATCCAATGAAAGTGAGCCGTTCCTTTGCGATGATCACACAGGGCGGATTCCACCTACCTTCATTCGGCTCTCGGCTCGGATCCATTCGCGCCTGTCCCAGATCGGCGCATAATCGAGTCCGGTTCGAGAAAGTTGGAGATGTTTACATTTTGCGAGTCAGAGAAACGAGAAATTTTTGTATCGATAAAGAAACAAGACGAGAAAGAATTCTGACTTCCAACTCGGGTGATACTGCAACACGGTGAGGCTTCCGTCGGATAGAACGGCTAGGATCATTCTCTAAACAGTGTCCGGGATCAGATGTTCGAAAACATATGACTCCAAAAGCACACAGTGACCAATGACGACGGATGAGCTGTGATCCAACTATGCTTCGTGTGTTGGAAAGGAGATTCGTAGACCAGCAGGGCGGGAATCAGAGAACCGGCCGAGAGTCGGTTTTGACCCTCCTCGGTAGGACGTCGAAGTTGTAAAAGCGCAAATCAGTATTTTCTTGTATACTGAAAACTTATGAGCTTCCTGGGTTCTGCATGAAAACTCGTGGGCCCGTCGATTGGGTCGTGATCACCTCCATGGTGTGAAAATCCTCGAGAGTCTGCCGTAAGGGAATAGCCGGAGCAGCTCGCGACCCGTATCGGGACCGTGATGCTGTCACGGGCGACCCAGTATTGATGACTAAAATCCAGGCTCGATTTAGAATAGTTTTCTAGACGAAGGAATTCCAAGTCCATTCGGAGGATCAACCCTTGCGACGAGCCGTATTCCGCTCGGGGGGATGGAAATTCCGCTCGATCAGGTCTAAATAGACGTCCTTCGAGACTCACGGAATGCAACCGTCAAATGAGCTCATACTGAATCGATCGCTCTTTGGAATAGGTGATAGCTGCTCATCACATGCAGAGGATCGAGAGGCTGAGTCCAGAGTGCCTGAGCCCTCCCCGTCAGCCAAGGCCCCGACATGGAATAGCTTGTGGAGGTTCTGCTTCCGATTCTAGATGCGGAAATCGTGAGAGAGAAGCGTGCGCGGAGCGGGGCCGGAGATCGGATAGGCAACTCGCGACATGGCGGCCGAAGATGTGGTGGTCATGCGCTGGCCTCTGCATTCCGGAGAGCTCTTGCAAAATCTGTGCGCGATGCGTGACCGAGGAGAAATGAATGACGTGACTCTCATAACACCCGACGGCAGTGTCGAAGCTCATCGTGTCATCTTGGCGGCCAGTTCAGAGCTGCTCCGAGACATGCTGAAAAGAGTAAGATCGATGTCGAATCCGGACCAAGCTCTTGATCGAATCAAGAGACTTTGTTCTGGAACTGAGACTCAAAATAATAATATACGCTACGATAAGCCCATAATTTATTGCTCATTATTCCCATGCAGAGTCCGGCCTTCGTTCCATGTTCGCTCGTTCTGAGGGACATTACCGAAGCCCAGCTGAATCTCGTCTTGGATTTCGTCTATAAAGGCGAGCTCGCAGTCCTCAAAACTCAGCTCAACGACTTGGCGAGGGCTTGCGATTACCTTCAAATCAAAACCTGTCTATCTTCGCTCGAATCTGCAGACGGTAAAATCCGAAAAAGTGCCTGACATGAACCCAGATATGATGAGGGGAAATATTGGAGAACGATCTATCCGTCCCACTGAAATTCATCTGATTAACCGAATTTCGTCGGGACTCAGGAGCGTGTCAGGAGTTCGAGGAGGGACAAAACGGAGAAGATGACCGTGACGAAGAGAACGACGATGAACCTGATGGCGGCGGCGGCGTCGACGACGAGGCAGAGCATGTTGATGAGGAGTGCAACGCCGAAGAGCCAGAAACCGACTTCATCGAGCCTGCTCCGAATAAAGGCCTCACGAATAAAATGACTCGAAGGACGAAAGTCACGAACACGAGTGAGGCGACGACTGAATCAGACAAGATTCCAATCAGCGCCGACGAGGTCGAAATGGAGGACTTGCAAAGCTCTGCGGCGACGTACGAGGTCATCACTTTCGAAGACGTCAAAGAGGAATCAGCTGACGACGCGAAGCCGAAATCGAGGCAAAGCTACGCGAAGAAAGCTCGTCTGTCCATTGTCGGTGAGACGCACGGTTCTCTCTGATGATGCTAATGTTCGCAATTCATTCATCAAATCACTTGTGGTGATCAAGCTCCGGACCATATATTCTAGGCGATAAACGTGTCTACACGCTCGATGACGACAAGCTCGTGGGTGATGCGCCTTCTCAAATCGGACCGGATCGGCGATTTTGTCGCGAATGCCGCATAACTCTGAGTTATCCCAAAGAATTCCGGGAGCACCGGAAACAATGGCACGCGCTGCAGTGCGCCAGATGCGATTTTCGAGCCACGAAAGAGTCCACGATCCGTGAACACTTCGAAAAGGTTGGTATTTAGTAAAATCTCGGACAGGACCTCCACGCTTCTCCGATCCAGAGGAACGTTCTCAAAGAGATTCCCTTCGGCAACAGGTCCACGAGAACATACGGAGATTCAGCTGCGACGTGTGTCCTTTCCAATGCAAGGACCGAGCCACGCTACTAAATCATTCGAGGAGACATACGAACGAGAAGCCCTACGAGTGTGGGTGAGTTCAGCGGGAGAATACGGATCGCACTGGCGATGATCCGTCTGTGACGCCCTCGCCGGGTCAATGCAGCTAAGACATTCGATGAGGCGCGGAGACCACCCGGACTCAATTCTAATCATATGTCTCAGGTACTGCGACTATAAATCGGCTCAGTCGGCCTCCATGAAGCAACATGTCACATTACACGAAAATGTCGAGAGTCGACCGTTCCCATGCGACGAGTGCACCAGGCATCCTATATCCTTCGGCTCACGGTAAATATCTCCTTCTTCCCGCCAGCGATGAGCTCGGTATCATACGATTCGGTCATCGTCGCTCAAGCTCGAATCTCACAGTGGAGCTTGAAATCAAATCAATGAATAATCGATAATATCCTGAAAATTGCGACAGGGCCGCGTTGACCAAGCACAAGAAGGCTCATCATACCGCCCGGGTCATGGCCTTCACGATCATCCAGGAAGACCAGGCTCTCACAGAAGCTACCGGAGAGAATTCATGACGGTAGAAAATCATGACCGATCAAGAGAGGAACGACAGGGAATAGGAAGGGTACCTCCGTATTTGATCTCTGGGCCGTATTATACAGTGTTCTGTTCATAGGCATCCCCGAATAAAGCCTGGAAGACCATTCTGAATCAGAGGACCTCATATCTTGCTGTTATGGAATTCGAGGTCAACCATTGGGACTCGGGTCTCGGAAGAACAGATTGTCAAGTTCCAAGGTATGACCAGGAACCCTTCGTGGGTCACCATCCATCATGTACATCACGGCTCTATCTCGAATCTCAATCCTGGGAGCCCGAACACGGGAAAAGTTCACAAGAAATCGATATTCCCAGTTTCGTATTTTCCTTTATTGTAGCCTTCCGGTGGAAAAAATGTGCTGTCATATCGGAAGTCCCATCCAGCTTAGCTCGCCTCGCGGTTTAGAACTATGCTTTCATAACGCTTCCGCTCTTGCTGTGGGAAAGAGAAAAAGAGAACTGATTTAGAGCCAAAGATCCGCCGAGGTGATTCCAAGATCGAGGTCGATAGTCGTAACGAGAGAGCATCCTAAGGCTTCCGGGAGACGGATGGAGGCAGAACTCACAGCTGCATCAAAGCATCTGCTTCAAGTCATGGTTTTCGGTGCCTGAAAACAGCGTATTCCTTCGTTCGTCGATCATGTTGAAGAGTTCCGGAAGTTCGGGAACTCTCCCAGTTCTTATCTTTGACCAGAGTTGTTCTCCATTGAGGTAAATCTCGAAAGCTCCAGTCGATATCAGCTGCGATTCTATCATTCCAGAGATGAAGAATAGCATGAGGCAGCCGGACATCTGCAGTATTCAATTGATGGTTATGAGTCGACGGAATGAGGGAGATAGGATCTTTACGGCCGCATCCTCATGCGCAAGGGCCCTCATCTGTGTGAACTCACTTTGTTGTTGAGTAACCAATCATACATGCTGGGAGTTGGCCTTTGGAACCAGTCGAATGGATTCATGCCAGAGACGACTAGGATGATCATTAGGAATTTCATCAAACCCAACGAATGAGCGATGTGGTTTCTGCAATGTCATCGGGGAATCAACTCAGCCCGCTGTTGCGTAGGCGGGAGGGAATATTCCTCGACCCCATATCATCAGGGGCAGTGCGAGTTCTTGTTCGGAGTAATGCCGCGAACGGGAGAGAAATATGCGGCAAGCATCGGAATGAGGAAGATCACCATGGACTGCTCCCTATTATACCTCGGGAATGGTGGGGTGAAAGTATCTCCTGCTATCCTGATATCGGGATAACGACGCTGAAGGACTTCTGCATATTGTTGAAAGGCACCTTTGTATCCTCAGGAAACGCTGCGTCGAAGAAGCGAGAAAATTATGAGGATGCTGCCGAAAGGGATCCGAGAATGGCGAGGACTGCATGAGTGGACAACCAGGATTCAACGTGAAACTATTCGATTCTTGTCATTTTGACTCTTCTTCAATTGAGGAGCGAATCAACTTGACTCCAATTTGTCGTCGTCCGTGGACTCGGCGTCGCAGGGCCCGGCACTACTCACCAATAGAGGAATGTTAATTGTGGAATCTCCGGCGAACCGGAGAGGTCCATTTTCAATTTCGGGATGGATTTCCCAACCGTAGTTGTCTGTTCCTGTGAATCATCCTCGCGCGATCTCATGAGATCCACGATGCTCGCTCCCACGACCAGGAGGGCGACCCACATGAGAACCTTGCCTTCCTGAGCCATCGCGGGGCTCTTCTGAGAGGGGTCCGACCCGCACCCCAAGAAAAAAACTCAAGAGTTCCCTGAACCAACTCCTTCTCAAGTCCACTATCACATGAAGTCGCGGGAATGGACTTTAGTCAGTTCAAGATTGCGTTCCGGCGTAGACAAGCGAACTCACACATCCGTGTCACTACAGCTGCGGCTGCAAGCTGCCTGTATCGCTTCGAACAGGAAATAGGAGAGAGAGAGAGGGAGAGCCGCTTCGTCTGCTAACAAGACTCTACGCTATGCTCTATGCGTATTTCGGAGTCAGGATTTGCGGAAATTCCCCCCCATGGCCTTCCCTGTTGGGGACGCATAATGCCACACGAATGCGTAATGGACATTCGGTTGATTCCGGAGAGGAGTCAGGGCATCGAGCTGGTCGATTTTCATCAGAAACTCGCATAAGACCTCCATTCAGATAATTGGGGAATTCAACTCAATCGAAAATCAAGCCCGGTCCGGGTGAAAAGTCCGGAATCCCGGAACTAAGCCCGCCTTCACGCTGACAGCCATCGGCAGACTAGGCAATTCCAAGGCGGAAAAAGCGTTAGAGAACCGAGATATTGTCGCCATGGAATGCGTCTCCCGGAACGGAGCTTTCCGGCGCTCAACTCTTATCCGCGGAGCTCGCCTGGTCCCTCAAGATCTTGGTCGAGATGCCCAAACGGCCGCAGCGTCCTGATCGGATGCGCAAAATCTACTCTGGTTGACGAAGCAGTCGAAATTACGGGATCACCGCCGAGACTGTCTCTTACAGGACGAAGCTTCGGCTTCGGATCCCTGGGATTCCCACAGTGATTGCGCAAAATCGTCTCGTTCCCTACACAGTTCTCGGCGGGGGTCCGACCGGAGAGAACTCCCGCCTCATATCGAGGATTTATCATATTCGACCCGTTTCGGCCCGCGCACTCACTGAGCCCGAAGGATTTCTCCAGCGCCCGCTATCCGTTCTTAGCAGCCGGGCTTCACGTTACGCTCGGAGGGAACAAGAAGCCCGAAGCGCCCTCTGACGGATGTTGAGATGTAAACACTTCAATGAGAACTGCTGCTCCGGCCGATCCATCCGATGGTTGCAGATGCAGTGAGCGAACCTCTGGGCATCGAAACATACTGCATGACTCGGGCTGAGTCGTTGTTGGAAACAATCGACGTCGTCGACTGAATCCTGGGGCGCTACGACCGCTACTGTGTCATCCTGCCAGTGTTGGATCTCGGCCGGAGACCTTGGGTGCCGTACACTAAAACTTCCGGACCTTTACAGCTCTTGTAAGTGGACTTGTCTAGCGGTGATTGTTCATGCTCTGCTCGGACAACACCTTAAGAACTCATTGCACAGGTTTTTTACGGCTCGTACTCAGATTCGTCGGATGAATTAGGGGCTGACGTCAGTGGTCGAGCTCGATGACAATACTCGAATAAAAGCTCAGGCTTTATTGCATCGTCAGAGCATATCTTGCGGAGAAACGCTTCGTACAGCGTGAGTCATGGAACAGCAAACGGAGCGTTTACAGGGACGACTCGCTTGATGTTTTCAAATCTTGAGTATTTTTTCTGGATTCAGCACTGGTTCCAATGATTACATCTAGATGAGTACCTAGCGAGGGCACACTGAAGGCCAAAAACTCCGAATGTGGAGAGAATAGCTCCATGGATTTCGCAGCCGGTGCTGCGCTCTCGGAGTACTCACGAGAGAGAAACAATGCTCTGCGTTTGGTTTGGCGTTTCTTCCCGTCTATCGTTGTTAATCTTCGGAGATGATATTTTCATGTCCAGGGGAGCTCGGACGAGTGCGCTGTCCTTGGTGTCCGTTGTGGATTTCCGCTTCTAGTTCCCGAGACATCGTGACAGCCAATGGCTCCGGGAAACTCCGGACACCCAGAAGCCGGCGATACGCGCTCATTCAAAGTTGGTGTCTGCTATGGAAGAAAAGAAGCGATTCCATTTTCGGAGGGGGATATCATCGAGCGAGTGATCGCAAGTGAGGGGACGACGCGAAGCTGGGAGTCAGCTGAGGTCAGCCACCAATGGATGTCTTTACTGCAGCGCTAGAACTACGAGACCGATTTCCGGAAGCTATCCCTCCAGCGACGCCGTCTCTATCCTCCTCTCTATGCTCCATCGTGGTCTTCTGCTCAGGTCGAACAAAGGTTTCCTCTAGTCCGATATTCTCTTCTTCCCTGTCTCTCCCTCGACGGCTTGTGGTCGACGATCATGCGAGATCATTGGACGCTTGTTGCTGCTCCGTCTCGGGTTCCTCGAGAGTTTCGACAACTGTCGGCTACCGTGGAAGCTTCCTAAGTCCACTCATCCAAACGGAGAATCGCGGTTATCGTTGCCCTGATCGACGGAGGCGAAGGAGCGACACCGTCTCGAATGTGTTTGTAATTCGTAAAACGGGCGATATCCAGCGATAATTCCAACACCGAGAGCGAGCAACGTCTTCGAATAGCGTGCTGCGCGCGTGTGATATTTGTCCTCGAATTCGCAGGGAAAATCTCTATAACCCAACTTGAACATTAGAGAGGCTGCTCTCTCCATCGATAATGAGTGTCGCGACATTCTTCGATCCGAGCCGGTCTCATCCACACTCCGTCGACCCGGCAATGCTTACCTCCGGAAATGATTTCTACTCGGTCGCTCATCCATAGAGAATTACGTCAGTGAGCTCCCCTCCGATTTTTCGGGTCCGCGAGTGTGGCAATGCGCTCAACTTAATAGATAAAAGCGTTGGACGAGAGAATCTCAAGATACTTCTCGAGAGAAGGGAAGAGGAACTGAGAAAGTGCAGACCGTAGAGATCGGTAAGGAAGAGCTCCTCTCAAGACTCTCGTTTCTGACTTCCAGATTTCAAGACCTTCATTCGGATTGCTGTAAAAAACTCTTCGAACGATTCGAACATGCCTAAAGAGGAGCGGCAGGCCCTTCTCGCTGACAACCAACGTAACCAGAGTTACACAGATCAGAATACTTGTGAGTGAAGCCCGCGAAGCGCATCAGAGTTACGGAATGAGACCATGAGCGGTGGTCGACCGCGGGTATACTGTCTGTTCCGGTCCTCATTAGTTTCCTCCTTGCAGCTGGTAGAAGTTCTGTCAGCGGTCGGCGCTATGAAGAAAACTTGGCTCAAGTTGAGTTGCCGTCGGCTCTCATGCATCAGTCGCCCCCATACGGGCCGAAAATTCCGTGCAAGGTGAATTCTCCGCTCCTGGCGGACTCATACTTTTTGAGGAGAATGATATAAGCGTACATTTATCTTCCGAACTCGGGCCCGAGCGCAGCTAAGACTATTCATTCTGGCACCCTTCTCCGAGAATACGGTGTCGATGATTGAGATGTCGGCAGAGGGGATTACCTAATTCTCATTCGGTTCCGTCATCAACTAGGTCTGTGGAGAAATTATCGATCTCACCGATCGAATGGAGTCTCCAGTGGTAAAATGCTCGAAGTGCAAAGAAAGCACGGTGAGTAACTCCTCCCGCTTATCGAACCGATCTCAGAATGATCGAGACTCTCAATTTCGCTCGCAACGTCAAATTCTTCCCATTATGTAATAACGTGCCGAATTCCAGCCGATCCGTCAAGCGCCACCCGGTAAGAAATACATAAGATGCACTTGTCGTTGCTTACTGATCTGCAAAGCTACAGCGCAAGTAAGTGCAGGCCCGCATGCTTACGATTTCCCTGGAAAAGTACCCGCTCTCTCCGAGATCCAAGATTGTCACTTGATCGGATGTTTTGAAAATGGGTGCGGTGCTGGTGGAGATTCTCATCCGTTCTCCTTCCAGAGAGTGTCTTGTCCCAGAGCAGATTGCGGCCGGGTTCTATCACTGGCCGCAATCCACGATTCGTACGCAGGACTCTCTATGCCGGGGCTCTGCTCAGTGAGCTGCGGTTATTGTGGACAAGCCTTCATGTTCAACACGCAGACGAACGCACTTGCAAGATGTCCGAATTGTCGGAAGGTAAGGGAGATTCAGGGAACATGTCATTCACAACGCGCGAATACAATCGAAAAGAACCTGCTTCGCCTCGATCCGCGAAAAAACTCATGGGATTTTTCTTCCCCAGGTCACGTCTGTAGGCGCTGAATTTGCGCGGAGTCGCGGCTTGGTATACTTGATTCTTTCACTCCTATCGGCGATAATTGGAATCGCGGTCACCGTGGCGACGTACAGGAACGCGAGCGCAGAAAAGGCCTGGCTCGGGGTGTACATCGTATGCTTCCTCCTGTTCATCGTCCTCTTGCTAAGAGCTATGTATTACTGCACGCTTAAAGTCTCCATTGTGAACGGTCACAGCAGTAACCTGGACGTCCACGTTTAACCCGTCAGACTCTGGAAGAAGAATATTTCGGTGAGTTCCCTTTCTCCTGAGTGTCGCGTTCCGATTCTCGTGAATTGGTGCTCTCGGATGGATGATTGGGATGGTCTTCAATGAATGCCTCGTGTCTCTAAGATCTCGATTCACATTCTGCAGGAATCATGCGGAGCTAGTTCTAGCCCCAAATGACCGGATCCGACAGCGTGCGATAAAGCAGCTCGTGATCCGAACGAATCAGTCTCAAGAACGGAACTCCGGGACGTCGATGAGGTTTAGAAGGGGAGGGGATATCATGTGCGAGGGAATGATTTCCAATAATTATAATGCTAATAATGATATCAGCGAAAGTACACTCATTAGCTTCTCTCCCCACTGTTCAGAAAGAAAAAACAGAATCGCGTATGAACGGGAACATAAATCAGTGGAAAGTAATCACGCCTATATGTATCATAGCTGCCTTTATGATCCCTGTTAACCTCACAGTTGTGATCCAGAAGTTGTCGGATCGAGTCAGTTTTATTCTCTCCTGAAATCGCTCAGTTTTGCTTACCGAAAAAATACTTTATAGGGAAGTGACCCCACCATCTCCCTTTGATGATTCGATCCCTAGGGCCGATCGCTGTTAAGTGTATATATCGAGTTCGGAGACAGTGGAAGATCATCAGCAGCGCCGTCAGTGACAGTATAAGATCGCAACTGAATAAAAAAATGAATACGACGCTCCGACTCCTTGCTGATTGGGCTTCCTTGATACATTTTCTCCCGAATCCCGACCAAGCTCCGCGGAGAACGCTTCAAGCGAGAATCGCACTTTCTGAAGGCGCCGCGATTCTGTGCGGTTCCATATGGACGACTCTTGTCAGGCTGAGCCCGCGAGCAATCAATTACGGTGCCTTATCCCGACCTGAGTCCCGTCAGCGAACCTTCGCGATCTACCAACGGTCGACAGTATTTGCGAGCAGAGCTCTCGCTCTCGAAGAAACTTGAAGCTTCAACTCTCGGATCCGTCTCACCCTGGGCTCGTAGCCGCCGTCAATGCCCGCAATCGATCGGTTTTGCCTAAGTATTATCCAAGGGTATTTCCATCAGACAGACCAACATCAGGTCCCGGGGACCCATGCTTGTTCTGTAGCCAGAGCTAGAAACGACATCCTCCGAGCGGGATGAGGTACTGATTTCCACCCATGCAAAATATCCGCACGATATACAGGAGATGGACACCGTTACCATCTCCGCACATATTTCGGCTCATGACGCGAGGAGCTTGACTGACCAAAATACCTAGTCCTACTCAAAAGGTTGGATGAGGGACGTGTGGAATGTCAGCACACTTATCTGTCGGCCTGAGTCTGATTCTCGGTATTCCCGATAATCGGAACGACGCGGAGAAATCCCGAAGGGTATGAGAGTAAAATCTGTGTAGCATCTGCTTCGCGCGTCTGATTATAAAGTGAACACTCAGGAGTCCTGCCCAAGCCGTACTCTGAGAGGTTCCACCACAGAAATTCGTTCCGATCCTTCATGAACCGATATATCCGTATAGGATCGGGAATTGGGAATGCACGCTACCGCTCGATTGGTGCGAGTTGGGGAACATTGGATCGCAATCGAGAACACCGTCGCACCTCGGGATCTTCATATGGTCTTGTTTATACGCAAGCATTCAACGCCCAAATTTCCGCCGGGATTATCCGTCGAGTCATTGAAAGGACTCCGCATATTAATCTGTCGCTCTCGGAGGTTATCCTGGCGCTCTCTGCGATCTCCTTCCGATCAACCACGGGCGATCCTTCTCACTCATGACCTGGATCTCGTACCTGAAATTCTTTCGGGCTGGACCACACAGCCAACAGGTGCTGTTGTCGACATTGCAGGAATTCCGTAAATGAAGTTCCGATTGAATAGGATTCATATGGGAACATCTGGAGAGAATTGAGCTCATAGAACCCTATAATCGTTAAAAAAGATCCGGTCTTCCGTTCAACAGTTTCTGAAATGCGGACTGTCTGCCGTGAAACAATCTGGACCCTCCACTGAGTACAGGATTGAAGATACGTCTCGAGGGATCTCGGAGGGATTCGTGATCTCGACTCTTGTCGGAAAAAAATTATCTCCTCTCTATAGACTCCCCAGATGCTCCATCATCATGACGGGCTCGGCGGATTGAATACCTCAATTCGAGGGCTATTTTACTTCGCTGAGGTATCTGACTTGTCGTCCCGGAGACGAATGCGTCGAAGGAGCTCAGTCTTCGTAACGTGATGCAATCTCTCAAAAACTCATCGGAGTCTTGTACCGGTCGTCCCCGACCGTGCTCAGCCTGGGTGGATCTAAGTCCTAAGGTCTGACACCATATCTTATTCAACGCCTTCAGTCTCTTTGTTCGTTCACGACGGTGACAATCGAGTAATCCTGAAGTTTTGGAGTGGACGGACGGACGGACGTACCTACATACTCCTCCCTCTCCTACCGACAGAAGGGCGTGCGTTTTCACTTCCCGTATCTTCTGACCTGATTTTTCTTCTCGGAAGCCCGAAATCGATGTGCGGTCGTCTGGCTTCTCGGTTCCCCCTCGGTATGAGCCTCGGCCTAGGGCCGCCCCGATGGCGTTCAAGGACAGACAACAAATGTGTTCTTCTTCCGCATACGCATGTTACTATTCGTGGGTACTTTCGATGGCTGTTTCTCCGATCTGGGGGCGCCTTGGGGTTTTGATCCCAATCCTTATGAACGGTAGAATTCTCCGAGATAGCTCTTTTTACATGCTGATATCTCTGATGTGGGTATTAAACCATCGAGTTCCATTCGTAAGCCGCTTTTGAGCCCAGAGAGATGATATTTATCGATCCTCGGGCGAGGGAGACATTTCAACGACATCGGAAAATTTCCTTGCAGGGGAATGTTTCCGCCGGAGGATTCCCGCCCGATAATGAGGGCGAGGGTAAACGAGCGCTCATTATGGCTGGTCGTCCTCACAGGCTTCAGAACTCCGAGCAAGAATGCTACGCATTCATACTTGCGCTGAAAAACGAATTTCTGATTATTTGCTGCAGGGAGTCGAATTCGATGCTCTACCTGTAGCGGATTTTTCTCAGCTCGTGGATTTTCTCCGAACCGATCGCAGGTAGATGATCCGAAAGCATGGGCGAATATTCAAACCGAAGTTCCATCACAAGAACTCGAGAAGGCAGCACATCAGTCAGTCTTTTGTGAGGATTGATTTATTGGGCCACGCGGTCTCTCGTGGCGTAATAATGAATGATCAGGGGTTGGACTCGAGCTCTGGCGAATCTCTGACCGACCGCAGTTTGAAGTATTTACTGCTCCAATTGATAGTCCTCTCTGTATGAGGTGAACACAGGGTGCTACTGTGGATGCATTCCCGACCCGACATCGTGCCGACCAAGAGAAGAATCATCAGAGAAAAAAAAGCTCGAGCTTCCAAGGCAGGCACACTGTGTACTATCGTATGTGCCGTGAATACCTATCTTCAACTGACGGAGAGTTTCCAGAAAGAAGAAATCGCTCTCGGTCTGAAAAATCTGGTGATCTGAAAACTCTGACGATGAACGCCATAGTTCGGAATCACCGTGATAGAAGAAAAGATGGAAGAGGCCCTTGGAGATCGGAATATGTAAACTCCGATAGACTGTGGAGGGGAAGAACTCGTCGAGATCGGAGCAAGACTCAATCTAAGTCAATCGGGACGGAGCTTCAGCTCTGAGCTTTACAGAAGGCAGCCTTACCACCAGGGAGGCGTTCGAGGCTCTCGCTGATAGGTCTCGAGCGGTGAGAAAAATCGAAAGGATTCCGTAGGGCACCCGGAATTCGAGATACAGAGCCTCACGGTCTCGAGCCGATCCAAGCATTTGAAAGCCGCGCTGGTGCATTGCCGAGCCCGTCGAGAGGTCCAATGGAACGGCGATCCAGCGACCCTGACTGCCTCAACCGAAGATTTGCTCGAGGAATATAGGATCTATTCCTGCCTAGAAATGGGGTGAGTTCCTGCCACTCCTCCGACCACGAGAGGGATACCGATCTCACTCATCAACGTATCACTTGAATCCGGGATGGTCTCCAGTGCGATCGGGTGATATTTTCCGGGGCAGGCGCTCGAAGTCCTCCTACTGGGAACACCCTCGAGAATCCGTGACCCTTCGCGATATATCATTCTCCATCATATATGTACATACATCAGGCTCCGATAGTCGCAAATCGCCAAGCCGTAGCATTCCAGCTCGATGGATACATTGGTTTCTGGCTGCCCACGCCATGACGTCGCTCACTTCGGTGCTGTGTGGGGCTCGAGGCGAACAACACCAGGAGGAAGCGAGGAGAGGTTAGTAACCCAACGCATGCCAGTCACTGTTCCACGCCATTTCTCGGCGTTCCACCAGAGGGCTTCGCTTTCAAAACTTTCCCCGGTCAAAGACCTCACCCGGCTTCACGTCACGTCAGGAGGAAACAGGTGACGACGCCCCAAGAGCAACTATCAGAAACGGCCAGCCAGAGCGAACCGAGGGTATAGCGTTGGAGCCCGAAAACAGATTATTTTGGCCGGTGGCGCCTCGGTGAGGATGATTTTAGATGTCCTCTCGATTCGAGAGAAAAATTGCGCACCAACATTCTTTCTTCGACTCCGAGATTCGATCCCTGGGGGGGTCTCCCGATCACCCGGAAATTATCGCGGGACGCGGTCGAGAAAAAAGGTTATTGGGGTTCGAAATCATATGAGTAGCTCTTTTGTTTTCGCTCATCACCAGAGCTTTCCAGCCAACGGTGTACGCGTCCCTTGAACGGTCGACTGTTTTCCAGCCGATTTCTCCCTGGGAAGGGCCAATGACCCGCGAGATTGTGGGTAGAAAACGCATTTTGTTTCGGCGTCCAGCGGACATTTGCATGATGCAGCCAATGCGTTTCAACTCCCACAAAATCCTTCCGATAATAACAACATTAGAACAAGAGCCCTCGTTGCCAAGCACCCTCGGGAGTTCGAATAACCGATGAGAGTGATTTCTGGCCGTTCTGCTTCTCATCTCCTCCATGCTTTTCCCACAAACACTGTAGTGCCGTGCATCTCACTCATTCAGTGAGGGCTATCCTTCGTATTGAGGATGATTTATCGAATTCCATCCTCCTAAGATGTGGCTTGCACGATATTCTCATGAGAGCTCGGCATTAAATCCGTTTTTCCGTGAGCCAGAGAAGACTTGAATGGAAACGAGGTGAATAGCTGGGAGCATGTAATGATTCGTCGAGAAGTGAGCAAGAGTTACTCAACTTGCTGCGTGATAAGCGCCGGCCGACAACCTCGCAGACAGCTTTCCGACGGCTCCCATACCCGCTTCTCGTGCTAAGTAGCAAGAAGAGACAGAAACTCCGACGCCAATTCCGCCAGGCTTGCTTAATTCAGTGCACCTCTGGATGGCTCACTGGGCGACTTACCTGGTCAATAGCTATGCAGCGCATGGATCCAATCGGATGGATCTTCGCTATGTCCGACGGCGGGTCGCGGCCGGCGAAAAGGTACACTTTCACTCCTCGCCCTTCTGCTCGAAGGGCATCGACCCTTTCGGATGTACAACTGCGCACTTGAGCAGCGACGGCGCGGCGTCGACAAACAACCGAAAAACGTCGAGAAACTCGTCGACGACTCAATGGTGACAGAAGAAAGCTGAAGCAGAAAGTTTTCTCTGCACGGTCAAAGATTTTTCGGTGCCATTTTCTGGCTTAGGGAGAACGAAACGGAATCGAAGAGGGCATTGTATCCGTGATGAATTCTGCCCGGACAAGGCTCTCGACTTTCCCAGTCCGTGACTCCACGTACACAGAGAATATGTACAGGGCGTCGCCCATCTGAAGGGAAAAATTATCTTCCCATCTCCCACCCTCCAGGTTGAGCAGTCGATCCGGACTCTACCGAGCCTCGAGCTCCCGGATGAAATAGGATAAGTGAATGAGATGCATGAAGAACAGAAGATCGGCATCCCATCTCGATTCTCTTGTGCATTCTGGTCGAATTGCATCATCCGTTCCTCAATCAGTTAGTCAGTCAGTCCGTCACTTTTTCGCTGAAGCCGTGGACGGCAAGTCAACGTCCGACCGTGCATCGACCCCAGAGGCACTTCACCGAACAGAAAGTGAACAACTCTAGACCTACGGCCGACGATGCGACCAGCATCCGGTCGCTTTCTGCCTGCCTGCTTGCCTGTTTGCTTTGCTCGTCTGACAACTGACGATTTTCGTTTGCTCTGCTGTGGCCGGACGATTTCTGTATGGATCAGAATCATCCGAAACAAACACGTGGATCATGCATGGATCCTTGTGCAACGGTACTCCGACCGACACAAACTATACGCTCTAGGA
This sequence comes from Galendromus occidentalis, assembly GCF_000255335.2. Classification (NCBI taxonomy): domain Eukaryota; kingdom Metazoa; phylum Arthropoda; class Arachnida; order Mesostigmata; family Phytoseiidae; genus Galendromus; species Galendromus occidentalis. Next base: position 231,401 of record NW_003803772.1, read on the forward strand.
GAAGTTCTAAAGCTCCCTGATTCCGGCGTTCACGACTCAATGTTTCCGGAAACTCATGGGAAGGGGTGTTTACAGGGCACCGCCAGATATCTGGGAGCGTCGATTTTCCGACCGGCCAACTGCGACGTTGGCCGCGTGAAGTACACGGACGAAAATCAAGGTTCCTTTCGCTGATCGTGAGCCCCTGGTAGCGGCGGCCCCTGACCCCGAGAAGAAATCGAACTCATTATGTCGAGACAGCGTCAAACTCCCGAAGCGAAAGAAAATATCGGGGGATGCCTCATATGCTCTCCATTTTCCCCTTCCACTCAAGATAGATTCAATTAGACGAGATATGCACATACATGCATAAAACGGAGCTCGAAGGCGGATGAATGGACGATCGGAGTTCCGAGGAACTTCCCCCGGAGTTGCTCCGAGCGGGTATCATGATACGCCAAGAACTTTTATGGCGTGGGCCTGATGCGAGTAGCATCTCCCCGAATACTTTCAAGGTTCTGAACTTGAACCACAAAGTGTCAAGAGACCGATCAGCTGTTTGGTTCTCTCTCGTCTTCTACGCAGTGCCCGCTGTCGCGCTTGCGTGTGTCGATGATTTCTGCGCGGTGCTAGAATGAGTTGCCCGAGCAAGTGAGCTCTCTGTGACGGCCGTATAGTAGTGGAGATCTCCTTTGAGGTCACTGAACCGAGGACGTTAACGCACGCCGGTCATTGACTTCAGCCTGCTGAATGTTCCCGTAAGTTCGCTCGCGCTGCTTCACATTGGCTTGGACGGGAATTTAATACGGACGGACAGGAAGCATGATGATAATGCAAACCTCAAACTTGTTCCAGTCCTTGCAGATTAGAGCCCTTGCTAGTAGGGGGAGCTTGAAGAGGGATACAGACGAGAGTATTGAAAGTTCGTCTTTCGCTCACGACCTCATGGTATGGACTAACCTCCAACTAAGATTGGCCGCACACGGCACTTCTCGACGAATCGTCAACTGATTATCATCAATCATAATCATTATGAGGACGATGAATATCATTTCATCTGGATAATGAGTCTCGAGCGCTCACCTATGGCTCGCGAGTCGCGAATCGTCACTCTGGTGAAATCTCGAGGAGTTCGGGCGGCTCTTCGAAGAACCCGATCGAGACCCATTGTGGGCATGTTCTCCGGACTTGGAGACTCATCGATTACTATCCTCCAACTGAGGACCATCACACTCAATCAGGGGCTGCTTACATTCCGCATCACCCAAACTCCGGCCGCCCTGTGATTTTTGGGGATCGAGGAGAGTCGTCGACGACAGAACGCTCCGCTGTCGTCGGTGAAACTCGTAGAAAGTAGATTCCAGAGGTGGTCAGAATTAACGGCGAGCTTCGCGCTGAAGCCGCAACGACTCAGACAGCGACTGTGGCAACGTTGCGGGTGAATGACCTCTCGGCAAGTTCGTCGACCTAACTTGGCAACGACGGAGCTGAAGTGAATGTATTTACAGAAAGAGAAAATGTCAAATACCCTTCGCTTCCTCCGAATCGGAAGGTAATTGATAGCACAAAATCACCGTGAAAATTCTGGCGTTGGGGGATCACAATCGGACCAGAAGTACTTTCCGAATCTATTTCCGCTCTCGATAGAAAAACGCTTCCGAGATGCGTGGAGTATAGCTCGGCGAATTCGGCGACGATCGGAGCGAAATTGCAGACTCTTGCGAATCCACTGGAGCCGCATGTGCTTCTTCGTGTCTTGGTCGTCGAGTCCAACAGTTGCCTTTGTTAAGATCCTCTGAAACATGGGAGCTGGTGGTTCGAGAGACAAAGTTGCAACGATCCGTCATTTAATGTTGACCACCGCTGCGTAACCAAAGTGTGTGCGTGTTTTGTTGTTTGCCGTTGCGACATCATGATGGAACAGTATGTTGCTAGATTAGCCAAACAAGATTTTAAAAGCGCCGTGACATGATCGAACACCGAATCGTACAAATATACTCAACAGGATGTGGTCCACTAGCTACAGTGGTGAGGCACCTCTGTCTCAGCGTGTATTGTAATTGCGCTGCGAGTCTGTTGCATACACACAGACACACAAATGACCCGCAACTCGGCGCCGATCTCGAGCAGCTCGAGAGAAAATTCTCTGACCAGTTTGAGAGCCTGAAGCAAAAACGAAATCCGAAGAACTGGCTCACTCGTCAAAATTTCTTCCGAACCCCGGACAGGGAGCTAGATCGGGGGCTTCGGATCCGCCCAGCGTAGACTCTTGAGTTGATCGCGCCATCCTTCCTGTGTACCAGAGCAACTCATCGCAGAGCCTCCGTATGAGATCCATAACGCTCAGTGTCACGAGGCAGAGATATGCGGACATCGTTACCGAAAGGGTTCCGCGGAGTTTGATGGCGCAGAACAGATTTAGTTCACCGGACAGCTTGAGCAGAAGAGCACCCCATCTAGACATCGGCGCGGCTTGCGACAAGAGATCGACTGAAGACCTATTGTGTTAAGAGGTCCATCCTCATCTTCAACGACAAGCGTGACGAAATTCATTCATCCGAGTATCAGCGCGAAGCTCACGCACTCGAAGAAGGGTTGGATTCGCAACAGCCCTCGCTGGCGCGCCAGAAGCTCCGCGGCAAGCGGTAAGGTTCGTTCTGTTCTCTAGAGAGCTCAGAGGAGCGGAACAGAGCAACACAGCCCGGAGTTACGGCGGCAGAAAAATTCCCGCAAGGATTGTTTAAGTCGATCCATCGATGATACGCTTGATAACTGATCGCGCTTGATTTAAGGCTAGGGCGATATGATCTGTCGAGCTGACTGCATTGCGAGGTGGAGGAAAGCTTGACGGAGTTTGAGTCGCGGTTCTCAAATGCTCGAGCCTTCACAGCAGCTCCCGTAGCGTGGGGGAAGACACCATCTACCAGATATAGGGATGCTAAAGGAGTTCCCTTGAGATGGATAGATCGATCAATCAATGTGTTGTTGAGATCGGTGCGAAACAGAATATTTTAAATGAATATTAAGTACGAGGGTGTGAGGCGTCACAATCCTTTCTTCCTTCGTTCGGCTCGGTCGATCGGTCGGTCAATCGCCGGCCGGTCCGCCCGCCCGCTCGTCCGTCCGAGCGTCCGCCATCTCTCGCTCGCAAGTCGCTCTTCGTTTAGTCGATTCTTTGGGACAGCACCCACATACGGACCAGGTGACTGTTCTGAGCTATCGCTTGACTATCGCTTGCGATTGTGTTTACGAATTTGCTGCGCCCAGATCACAAAGAAAGCTTTTTTTCCCGACTCAAAGGGTTGACTGCTGGCTCTATGCGTCCACTGAGCCGGCTCATATTTGCTCACGGCTTTATTCAAATGTTTCGTTTCTCGTTTAGAGTGAGACCCCACGTCTTTCTCGCCTGCAGTCAGACAGAAATCTAGCATAGGTACATACAAATCATTTATGACATGTCGTATGAGTCGCTCGTCTACATGCATGACAAGCTCGACGGAGGTGCCAGACAGCGGTATCGGCGGGTTGCGGTACCCCGAGGCACGTTCGACGATCCTTGCGCAACCTGCTTAATGGGTATAATAATAATTGCTCCCCCGATATGCGGAAGGTTTTTCCCCGGAGAAGATGGACTCGATCTATCGGAGCTCAGCCCGCGAAGGTCCGATCGAGGTCTCGTCTTGACGGAGCCTCAGCTGAAGAAGAGGAAGATACCCTCCTGATGCTTCCATCCTTCATTGTGCGAGCTCGGACAATGCAACGGCCTGACAGAGGACCCATAACTCGTTCGACCGGGCACCCAAAGGCCAGCGATGCTTTCACTCTTGCAGTTCGTCCAACCTCATCTTTATTTGTGGCTCACCTTTTGGCGGGAATTCGTACAGACGGAAGTCAGGAAGCAATAATTCACTGAGTCGTACTGCTTTGTTTCCGACAGGATGTGACAGTTAGACCCCTTATTTTCCGTATCGTTTTCAGCGAAATGATCGGCGAACTCCTACGCGCGAAACAAGATGCTGTGGCGGCTCGGGGACAATCACGATTCAGAGCATCGACTCCATGGCGAACTTGGTCAACTCTGTGAGCCGGACAACCGGAGTCCCACGACGGGAGCAAGTTACACTCTAGGAAAACTTTCGTAAGTTTGAGGCGATATGTCAGGGGTCATGCCGCACCGAAACTCGGCTGCTCCGAAACAAACGAGACTTTCAGAAAGGTAGATCAGCATCGCACAGCCATATCTCCGAGATTTTGATCTCTTTCTTTGGCTTTTGGCAGCCGAAGGCTATGAATTATTGCTTCGATCATATCTGGCTCCAACAAGCGAGTTTCAGAGCGAACTTCTAGAGTTACGATCGGGTTGGAGAACAGCAGGCTGAAGTCACAAGAGTGTTATCCTCATTTACTCAGTGGAGGGATTGAAAAGCCTTCAGCGAAAGAGCGGAGACGCCGACGAACTTCCTTCGGAAATGTGGTGCCGTTCATCATCGAAAGCGGAAAATGGCTTGAGGGACCCCATCCATTGACCGGCGAGAGGATTCTTCTCTAACTATACGAGCCCCGACCCCCTGTCGTAATCACTGCGTTTCTTCTTCTCAACTCGATTTGCCTCTAGAGCCATTTCGAGATTTGCCTTTCCCAACCAGGATGGTCGAGCCTCAACTGCGGTATTGAATCACTTTGCCTAACCATCACGATTCTCGTTCGGGAGCTCTTCCCAACGGCGGAACCGACACGGTTGAGCCAGTTCAGAAACAATTGAGAAAGCAGACCTCTCAGATCCATGATGCCGACGTTGAGAACGACTGGAGCTCGAGTTTTCGTTCCGACTCAACGGCGATCACGCTACTGCGCTTCTGAGCCTAGGTGAGGCTGTCATTCAGACGTCAATCATGAGCAACAAGAATAAAATGTTCATATGAGGAAGAATGAGCCTAAATGTCAAATTTGTTTGCCAGCGAAGAAAGAGTTAGTCTCTTTGCAGAAGCTTCCGACAACGCTGTCTGGGCTTCTCGCTCTCCAGCACGAGTCGATCCGAGCTCACTTGACCTGCTGTTCTCCGGTTGGGAGGAAAAGTCAAACATCTCAACGACACCGAGATCACCGAAGCTACAATGGTCCAAATCTTGGACTTTGCATGAATAATTTTTCACTTTGAGTTCATCTTCTCCGTCCGTCGATAATAAGAAGAACGGTGGAGAGGTTTCTCTGAACAAGTCATTTTGCACTTCTCGTGGGGAGGCGTTCCCCATACGCGGAGGAAACTCAGTCGTCGTAGAATGAGAGGACAATCGACGAAACATGCCTTATGTTATGGTCATCGTGACAATACAGATTCAACAGAGACGTCGCTACCTCCGCTGAGTTTCACTGAATGTTGTCGCCAAATGTCGATCTGCGTCCATCTCGGCGAGCTGGGCTTTTCATATTGTGCAATCTTATTCTGTCGAGGAGTCTGCATTCTCGGGAGAAGGCACCGGCATTGTGGCTAGCCATGATTGAATTATTACGGCATGAAGAGTCAGTCGTCGCCGCCACTTCAACAAGAGACCACGTGTCGAGTTACAGTTATCTCCGCGAGAGTTCGAAAAAATGAAGTTCAAGGTTTCGAAGGCAGAAGATGTGCAAGGCTCGCCTGGATCGGCGCGATGATTGCTCCTCAACGGCTGGATTCATCTCAGCTCGGCCTCGCTTAGAGGATTTTCGAGCCTGTCTCAGTTCCGGAAACTCACGGAGGCTCCCGCAAGAACCACAGCTCGCGCTGGAGGATGCGATTCGGGAGTGACGAATCCATACGTCCAGGAGACAGTCTCGCTCGGCCCGTGGCGGCGCGAGCGCCGACACCCCCTAACTGTTCAGCAAGGCAGAAACATGTTTGCCAATCGTCTTTTGTTCCTTATTTCAACAGTAGGCGAGTAGAGAGCGACCAGCTCAATTTCCACTTCGTCACTTTTCGTGTTAAGCTCAACGAGTCGCTCGACTTGAACTCGGAGCGGGGGCGGATGGAGAAGAACCAGCAGCATCACCAGCGAGCCGCCCGCTCGCGCGCCCGTCTGCTTGCTCGAGTCAAGTTGGACTGGGATAAAGGGGAAAGTGGGAAGGGTGGGAATTGCGCATAGGTTGCTTGTCCCTTTGTTTGTCGTATTCCCGTTGTTCGAATCAACGCGAGCGGAAACGTGAGTTCCATGGCGCCCCCTCAAACACTCACAGACACCAACTCACTCATTCGCTCCTGAACAACCTAGAGCTGCGAGTCGGAAAGTACGACGCGTCGTCGGAAGCATAGATCACGGGTTCATGATGATGGAGCTCCTTGGTCTTGCGTGTTTGGTTCTTTCGGACGGTCTCCAAGACCTCTCCAGACCTAGTTGAGGCCGTACGGGACAGCCAGCCGAGGCAAAACGAATTCCATTGAAGTTTTTTTTGCTGAAGTTTGTTGAGCTTTCGAATACCATCAAAGGAAACATAAATTTGTGGTTTTGGGAGACTTTACTGTTTCTTTCTTCGTTCTCAGAGTCAGGTAGGAAGTGTTGTTTTCCTGTATCGTTCGAGCTTGAGTTATACGACGAGACACTGGAGAAATTTGCAACAGCTTCCAAGAGCACCCGGTGGATCGAGGCTCCGCCATCGACAATGAGAATCTCCTCGATCTTCATTCAGAGATGACTCGATCTACGACTTCGAAGTGCGTGCCCGACTCCGATGCGTAGAGATAACGATATTCCTCAGAAAGCGAAATTCCAGCATCGAGCATTTCCCGCATTAGGTCTCTCTGACGGGGCTATTCGCCGCACCTTTCGCGAGTCGCCAAATTATTTCTCTCCGAAGTTAACAAGACAGGCAGTACGATCTCTGGTCAGTAGATATCGTAAAGTTCCGAATTAGCACATCCCGTTAGAAAGTCAGGTCTCTCGTAAATTTCGATATTAAAAGCGCTCTCCAGGTGGAGCGCGAGCAGAACGACCGACCGCGGTCAGAACGATGGGAGACCAACTGAGCCCGTGCGTCTTCGGTTCTGAAAATGAGAATGTTCCGAGCCGGCTAGGATTCCGTACATTCAGATGGAAATTCTGATTTTTCCGGCTTCTCCTGCCAGACCGTTTCCCGGCCTCGCCGTGGCCGTGGCGCGCGCAGCCTTTGAGCGCGCGGAGGTTCTCCTTCGAGATGAAAACCCGCAGTTGTTGTTGTGCAGTTGTTGATGCTAGAGTCACGGAAGCGCGAAAATCCCCTCTCGGTGCTCTTATTAATTTCTCCGACTCTCGCGCCATGTTCGGCAGCGAGCGGGGAGTTGACGTCAGCTCTCGTCTGAATTAAACAGACACCGCCTTTGCACGATGAAAGAGAGAATCACGGCGCTCAGTTGCAAGGAAAAACATGCGGCACCGTTTTTTTTCATCGCCTGCTTCTCTCCATTTGCTCAAAGCTGAAAGCGGACCGGCCGTAACATTGGAAAGCTGGGCGGATCTCCACTCTAGACTCCGCCTCCGAGAGCACGGCGAGGGTAATAGCAAAAGTGAGGCCGACCGAGGAACAACGACGGCAGAAAACTACGTCAAGGAAACCGACTTCATTCAGCAGTGTCGGAACTCGTCATCTTATCTTGCTTCTCGAAATCTGCGTATAATTCAGAAAATCAAAGTCGTGGCGGAACTTGTTGATTCGCCCGCCGCGCTCTCAGAAACCCTCCGGGGGAGAGCGAGAGAGAGAACATTCGTGAGCGATCAACGCGGATAATGCACGAGAAAACGTGGCCCGGAGCGCAAACTCTAATCGAAGTTATTCCTTTCGGACAATGAATGCGGCCGGATCCCAGATAGTCTGCTTTCGCTATCAACTAGAATATTTTCACCAGATGCCGAGCGATCGAGCTAAACTACCGAAAGGCAGACCTCAAAGCTTTGATTTGCATCGGAGCATCTTAAGGAATTGTTACGGTGACTGGGCTTAAGCAACGGGTGAGCTTTTGTATGTTGTGCCTGGTTGCCTGGCCGCTTGCCCGTCTGCCTTATTGCTTGCTTCGTTGGCTGACCGGTCGTCCGAGCTTATCTTCCTTTAACCTTTTTTTCGGAGCAATGAGTCGACTGGCGGATCAAAGAAAAACCGGATAAGACGCAGCTGACCTATTCACAAAAGGATGAGTGCGCCGCTTAAGCCTTCTGTTGGCCCAATATGCGCCTGCTCAGAGCGCGAGTGCACGCACCCCCGATCGAAAGTGAGTCCGAAAAAACCCCGAGCATTTTCATCTGGTCCGCAATCGATCCCAGAACGTCCGCGTTGCGTAGCGTCGCCAAAGCGGTCGAGAAACGCTGTTTCCGAATTCGATCCCGGAACCTGGCTAGAACCCGAGAAATGAGACTGAGCAACATTCGAACAAGTCGCAGATTCAGAAGAGTGCATTCTCTCTCGGAGAGAAGCGGAGAATAAAAAAAGTTGCCATCTCAGCTGGGAACAAGCGAATCTGGACACAATCACTCGAGCCTCATGGGAGAGTTTAGCTGGTGGCAGTGTACTCGTGGCAACATGTTGCTTCAATGGGGTCCTGTTGTCGCTTTGTTCATTCTCGATGACCTCTCAAAGTCAAGGTTGCAATCACGCTCAAAATAATGATGCCACCCGCCGTCGAGTAGTATTCACGAAGAAAGAGGGACCGACGGACAATCAGGAGGAAAGAAAGACAGACGGAGTACAGACACTTCATTCAACTCACAACACAACGGGCTTTTTATTGGACAAGCTCCCAACGGCAGCAGTAGCAGCGGCTCCTTCGGACAATGTCTCGAAGCATGCGGTAATATGCTCGGCGATGTAGTTGGTCATGCCGCATGTTATGGGGGTTGTTGACGAGATTCTGATCGCGACAGATTGCTGACAAGAAACTCGCCAGTACCTGTGATAGAGTCAAGAAAAAATGTAAGTAGGAGTGAGGATTCAAATCACAGCGTCGTATGAGAGGATTGAGAAACTGAGGCGAACTCAGAGAGCAAGAGTATCACCGCCGCCGCGACTCGATGCGAGCGCTAGCTGATAATTCAAAGGTATGACCCTTATCTGAGCTTCCCGTGGAAGCGACCGTACGAGCCTCCGTGAGGCTTCCCGGGAAGGCAGAGCTAATCTCCAGAGGCGAAGAATGATCCGATGAGTAGATCATCTTCGATGGCAATTCCATCCGGATATCGCAACGCTGCCCAAGTGGGGGAGTGGACGGGATATGGGTGCTTCCCAGAATTTCCGCTAGCGGGCTGCCGAGCAGTGAAGCGGTTCGCGAGGGGGAAATCACTGCTTTCGGCCCGTATTTCCTTCATATTCCATCGCTATCCACTTGGCGCAACAAGTGTCAGTATTAGTAGAGCGCTCTTGATCTACCTAGTGCCATCATCTCAGTCTGTATCATCGTCACCTCGGACTCGCCGGTCTGTGATGAGTTCATTCATCCGCAGTCAGCCATCTATGGGATCACATGAAACCGTATCAAGTGTAGCTCAAAGTGTTCGGTTCGGATCCCGTTCAACGGAACGTCGATCGGCTCGTCATTCCCAACAGAACAGATCTACCATTGACCCCAATAGAGTTCAGAATCCTGACTGAGAGGTTTGAACATGAACTCCGATGACGCTTAAGCGTAAGCTCGAAGCAATATGAATGGCCGTATCTCCAAGGAGTCTTCCTACTTAATTTTTCCCGGGCAACCGCACCGACTCTTTTAGCTGGCAATCACTGTCGCCAATGTTGAGAGGGGGGGTCAGGGGGAAGCTCACGCCCATGGGTTTTGTGGAAAGTTGATGAAACCCCGATGGATGATAGAGGAAAGCGCCGAGCACTTTGTTATATTTCAGAGAGTCTCATTGTCGGGGTCGACAACACACCCTGTTTACGGAGTGGCAAGCAAGTGGTGGCCAATATATCTGTTCTTGTGTGATTCCCCGGGGATCTCGATGTTCAATATAGACAAGCGCTAGGGCGTGAGGGTATCGACAGAGTTTGCCGCCAGACGATTCGGAATAGCAATTTTTTTCAATAGAATCGGGTCTCCTCTCTTCGGAGCAATATTCCTCCGTGAGCCGACGTGAACACAATTGCTGCTCGTTGCGCATTATACCCGAGTCCTGTTGCACTTTTGACGATTGTGTGCTCTACACACTCGAACACCACTCCAGCTCCGAAGTGGGGAGATTTGAGTAGGCAAGTCTCACGGGCTCTGCCAGACACGGCGGTACTCAACGGGTTAAGATTGCATTCAGAGCCAGCCGTGCTCGTAGCCGCCTTGTCTGGAGGAGACTTCCGCAGAGCATGATGTAGGATGTCATCTGAGCAAAGGGCGCTTTTGAAGCGATTGTGACAGTATGTATTGGAATGAACTTGAAGTGGACAGCGTACGACAAGCCCTCTCGAGGGCTCTCCTCGAAGAGCAGTTTTCGGACTCGGCGAATGGGAAAAATATCACGAACTGCCTTCTATCTACTGAATAAGAAAACGAGGATGAAGAGCAGCGTTTATTCATAGATCGTAGGAGACTCTTCTGACGGAAAGTACTGACGCTGGGCGGACTTGGAGCTCGAGACCAAACGAGACTCGAGCCCATCCGGGCGACCCAGCCCCCTTCCCTCAGCTCCACAGTAAGTTCGATCGGGACTCCTGTTCATATCGCCGGCTCATGGATGAAGTTGAGATAATCTGTATGCGTATGATAAAATCGTCGACGATGATGTTGGAGCAAAATTTTTGTATTTCTCGGACGTCTCGTGATTACACACCATGTATGAATGTTGGGACAATGGCCGTCCCTATCCCTCGAGGTAAGGAATAGATAATGTCTGAGGAGACGCTTGGGAGCGCTCCTCAACGGCCAGAGGAGGTCTTCCCGTCTCGGAGACCACTCCGATCGGGACCAATCGGGACCTTCTCTCCTGCTATCACAATAAGGTAGGTAGTTGAATGCCTGATCTCGACACCAACGTGTACCAACTGCTCGTTGCGGCCGAAGCGTTGGCTGAGCTCAATAAAGACATAAACAGCCGATTTCGCTCGCATTGGATAACGAGGCTCGAAGCTTTTAGCTAATCTTCTTGAAGTTCAAAACTGGACTTCCTGGATGACCTCCCCATCTGTGCACTGAATTTGAGGAGCGGACCGCTCAGGATTAGCGGACGACCAAGTTACACTCAGCGCTCCGAGGATAAGGGCAACGACTCGCGGTCCGCACAATTGTCTCATCACGACAAAACAATGCACTGTTCTCCTGAAACTCCCGCTACCTATCGGATGCCGCCGCCGCCGTCGCCGCACCGATTTGACTATCTCGGAACCTCGACGAGCTTCACGGAGGAAAGTCCTCAAACCTGTAGAGCCGCTCGGATGAACGGCTGAGTGAGCGGACGAATACAGATGTCCATGATCTCCTAAAAGCCGGACCATTGATGCCGACCTATCGCAATTGACCGCTTGAATAATCAGAAGACGAATTTGAGATTCAAATTGAGTTTAATCCGCAACGATCGCCCAAAGCTCTCAAGAGTCTCAAGTTCTAGCTCGCAATCGAGCCGAAGGTCTCATTTTGATTCAGAGGTGTCGGGCTCCGCGCTTGAAGGACAAGTGTATCTTGAGCGCAACGATTTTGGCCGAATAGCTAGTCGCCACGATCTACTCCAAAAGATATGCGCTCACCGTCGCGGTGTCCAGGCTGTTCTCTGCCCACTTCGCACCGACAGCACTGGGACTGAGTGAGTTCTAGACTACGCCCTGAAGCGATCGAAGATTCGAATAGAGTCGTTTGTGGTTCTCGAGAATGGACCATAGATGCAACCTTCGCAACCGATGCTTTCAGATGAGCAGCCCCATGTTTCTGTTGTGATGCCCCGTCTCGGGCGCGACCGATATGCTCGAGGACGAAACGTGATTCAACCGCAACTTTCGCGAACATTAAAAGCATATGGAGTGGCGGTGCCTTCTCGGCTCCCTCGACCGCGGCTGAGAGACAGCTTCGTGTCGCTTGTCGTTCTCTTGAGAAAATTCGTCACGGTGATGTCCAGAAAGAGATTTACGTGAGGGAGGTTTATAGCTCTGTCTCGAACCGCACATAAGCAGAGTTTACAGCCGGCATACTCGTTCCATTCGGAAGCTTCCTCCACCAGAGCTCTGAAGTCTAGCCATATGTGGGCGTGACTCCGAACTAGAAATTTGAGCATCGCGGTTAATTTTCCGTAGCAATATTGAATATGGGCCCGAAGTACACAGGACTCCACGGCGAGCGTCAACGCACCGACGAGACTTCAGAATATCGCCGAATACTTCCTCGAAGGATAGTTCTCCGCCGTCTCGCCAAGTTCGCCTGGCTCAGTCAGTCATGCAGTCAGTCTGTCAGAGCCAAATAGTCGTATCGGATCGGAGCCACATCCTCATGTACAAAGGGTTTAGTTATATAGCTGTGCATTGTCGAAGCCCCCCGCCCTGCCACTTTCTCACCTCCACCCCTACAGCCCTTCCGAGTCCATCTGTGGGCCACACGTCTCAATTCTCGGATTCGAGTTTTACTGTGGTTCCGCTTCAATCGTTTCCCTCGATTTATGCGCATTGTGGTTATTCAACGCTTTGTCAGCCCTCGCTATTGATACTCTCCCGGCCTACGACTGTTTTATTGATAGGGAAATGAATGGCTATTTTGTGGTCTGCGCTCGATCACAGGAGTAGATACTGTTCCGAAATGAGCATACATACATGTCTGGCAGAGTTGACCACTAGCTCTACGGCACAAGGTTCGCATCCAGCAAGTCCCCTCGCGTCGGTGTTCGCGAGTTTTCGCTCGACCTCAAGAAGCGACGGCCGAAAGGGGGCTCCGTACAGCGAGCTCTGAATGTTGTCGGGAGGTGAGTTCCGCCGGACAGGAAGGTATTCCGTAACGAGTGTTGAAAGTTGCCGTTACCCAATAGCGGCAGCTGTCCCATGATTCATTTCTCGACGATTCTCTCCTGTCCGAGTCGGGCGCGTGCTCTCTCTTTTTCAACGCGCACGCGCCCCTACTTCCCCGTCAGAAGCCTGAAGCTCCAATATCACTCGATCGGTCAAAGCTAACCAGTCTATCAGCCACTCGGTCGGTCAGTCCGGCCGGCCGCACTCGTGGCTCCTGCTCGGAACCAACGCGGGGTCAAATAGACTACTCCAGTTGGTGAAGTATTGCGCAATCACAGCGGACATCGGGCCGATTCGATCTCGGTCGTGTCTCGGATGTTGAGAAATACATGAAAATTAAACTTCAGCCTTCGAAGAAAGACTCGCCAAAAGATCTCCGCGAGGCAGACTGAAAATCAGTTGGAGAAGACATCTCTCAAGGAACTGAATCGACATCTGTGGCTTGTTCAGCTCCAGCTCCGACCAACTTTGATACTGAGGCGTCGTCAAGCGTGAACGAGCGAAATAAAAGCAAAAGGTTGTCAATGACGGTCTCCGTGCATCGTTTCTCCGTAAGCAATTAGGTACCCATGATGCTCTTTCGCTTATCGTACGTACTTACTGGTTCTGTTCAAGGGTGGTGAACCCTCGGACGACCCACATTCTCGGAGCTTGATATATGCGAGTAGTGGAGCAGAACTGAAACGCTAATTACGCTTCAGACCTCGACCACATATCAATAAAACTCCCATCGGGACAACTGACACACGTGTGACTCTTGTCATCGGAGATCATGACCGGTCAAAAACCGGACGATGATTCAAGACAAGCTCCCCCATCTGGGAATCTTGATGTTTTCTAGATTCTAGAGATCGCTCTTGGCTGGGGCGAATCTCGCGGGAAGAAATGATCTCTAAAAGTGTGGTGCTCAGGAAGATCCTACATCGTAGAAAAATCCCGATTTGGCGCTGTTCCAGAATTCGTGACGAATCCCAGAGCGATTCCGCTCCTTTCATTCCACCAACTTCGACGAGCTCATTATTACGATGCATAGCCGTAATTTCGAAGCTTTCGTGATTTCGAGCCGAAATCGCCGCTCGCCGCGGAATATTCATGCTTGATCGCGGCCTGGAATACCTAACTGCATCGGAGACTCTCCCAAGAGTCGATCTCGACCCCTGGGAGCGTTTTTTTTTCCGAATCCTATCTTGCTCACTTGTTTTCGTAGCGAAGAATTCCAGGAAATCCAGATGGAGTCCCATAGCCAGCCATGTTTCAAAATAGTTCGGTTCGGCTACAAATCAAAACTAACGGTGCCCATGATGATGACAACGACGGTGTGGTGACGGTCTTGAATTCGAGAAAGTAGATTCGTTCGGTGTTCCTCTACTCACACGTCCGCTTTGAAATCGATGAGAGGCCGACAAAAGTTGTTTTGGCTTAGGACGCCTAGTAAAGTCTTGGTTAGGGTGACGGCGCCCTTGTTGCTGTTTTCGCAGTTAAAGGAATCTTCGGCGGCGACATCGTCTTTAAGTGACTGTAGTGACAGTCATTGTCGAAGTCAAAGGCTCCGCAGCCCCGCGCGACGGTGTTCTCGACGAGGACGGACTCGACGCGAATCGGTGTTCGCTGAGCGCTCAGTTGAGGAACGACGAGGCTCAATGTGCGCTGCGGAGATATTGTGAAGTCGTAGAAGAGCTCCATAGTTACTCCTAGGAACCTTTTTGTTGATGAGTGTTGTTGCTGTTTGCTCGATAAACGAGTAATGACTAGTGACTGGTCATTCCGAAACTTGGAATAATCTTCACGTACGGAAGTCGAAGCGCGGTGAGTGCCGTGAGGAGAGAGGATTGTAAGGCGACCGTGTCAGTGTGACGGGACCAGACGGCCAGCTCCGAGCTTCATGAGAAAATGAGTGTCTCTTCCGTTAATGTGACGATGGACGGACTCCACGATGCTCTCACTGGGCGCTAGCGAGATCAGACTGCGTGGTCCGATGACAAACACCTCCCGCTGTTCAAAAAGTAGACAAGAGAAAAAGAGGAAGGAAAAACTTATCTCCTCTGTTGCTTCCTCCTTCGAAGCGAGTAGCTCGTCTTTTTGAGCGATATCAGCGGCGGTGTAGGTGAATAGGTGTCGTAAATATGCCAATTTCACTTCACTACTTCGTTCTTCCTCTCTCTGTTGTTTGTTTAGTTTAATATCGCTAGTCGTCGTACCGGCCATCACGGCGCACGGAGCATAATCTAGAATAATCCAGTTAGCATCGACAGGATGTGCAGGTAGCCGAGCTTTATGGAGGCAGCCGGCTATGTAGATCCCTGTGTGAACTCCCGTCAAGGGGCCCGCATTTATGGTGCAAGCGACCTTTGGTGTCGGGAAGCCTCGACTTCAGCCATGTTGCACTTGAACGTTCGCGCTCATCAGCCGGGCCGATGGCGAGTAGATTGAAATTTTGGAACGCTGCGCTGTAGCGGAGGCACCCGACGGCGATACGACGGACTCCAAAGGCTCGAGCTCGGAAATGCTCCATAACGAGATCGAAAAGGCGACTCCAAGCTCCTCCTAATCTCCGTGCAACGACCTTCTAATTATCGGAAGAGTATCTTCATCTCTTTCACGTCATCTGAGCGATGGCGGATCTGAGCGATGTTGCTGCAACTGCCAGTTTTTCTTTTTGAAGAGCGAAATCAACTGAAGTCTCGCTATGTTCTAATCTTTGTCGCTCCGAAGGCGGTGGGGGCGCTTCCTGGTTCGAATTTATGAGAACTGGGACAGTAGGAAGAACAACCAGTTGTGGTCGTCTCGGACAGTTTGCGAGGAGGGTGGCTCGAGTTGCGGAGACGGCGGTAACTGCGACCGATCCGTTGGACCTCACCACGTATTTCGAAGCGGAATCAGCGGCTGGAAAGACAAGGGAATACACACCACGAGTCAACGACTGTTTAACGAATTCTCGAAGAGGCATATTCTCTCTCGGATCGAAACGAGTAAACCCGTTGGTCGCCTCACACTCCGAGCGGTCCTCCGAGACGGCGAGTGCTGAAAACTCTCTCACGAAGGCTTCGACCTTCCTCGTACCTCTTCGGTTCTAGGGTCTCTGAACTTGAGTCTTCCGTGTTGGGATTTCGAGAATAGAGAGTGAGCTGAACCCAAGCCAGCCTTAGTTGACCTGGCCTAACCCGCCTAACCAAGCCTGACTAGGAGCGACTGTGAGGTCGTTGCTGTTTCATAGGAAGTGAGTTTGCGAAAGTGTTATGTCACTGATCTACACCCTCTGTTTTGGCGGAAGGCACCGCTAGACTTCCTCTCGGAACAAGAGCCTCAGGAACTGGCTGGGTCAATCTGTAGTCCCGCAGACCAGAAAGACAGACGCGATAACTCTGCGGTTGTCGGGATTTCAACTAATTCTGATGAACAACCCCACGACACCACGATGACTCCTCTCGGCTTCCGAAGCATGATATAATCAAATTCTCCATTGAAGTGATCGCTTCTTTCCCCACAGTCCCACTGTGGCTCGATATTCGGATAACCATATACTTTCCCGGAACAAGGATCACAACACCGTGGAAATCACTGGGAGGGAAAGCGATGTCGCGAGTCACGACTACGGCCTCGGGCGGAATCAATGGCCCTCAGGGAATCCCCTGCGGTTCAAGAAGTGACAGTAGTCTCTCCTGAATATCAAACTGCGAGCCTCCTAAGTCGTGTAAATTCAGAAAGGATTAACTGCGATTCAGATTTTCGAAGCGGGGCCATTGACATCGACCCAGCAGCGTTTGCACTTTCGCTGAAAACTGTCTGATGTTACTGCCCTCTGGTAGGCGCTCTTTTCTCTTGGGTTTCCCTCGCGTTATGCATGTGATATTCAGACGAGTCAGTGAACTCTTGGGAACCTTGCTCCTAGTCCTAACCAGTTCGGAGTTCTTGAATGAGGTTTGGCGGGAGTGGAGCACCCTCGACTCCGGACTCAGTTTGGGGAGACCGGCTACTTCCGGAAGATATGTTCCTGCAAGAGTTCCGATGCGATTCGTCCGACAAACAGCCCGGTGAATGATCTCAGGCTAGGAGAATACTCGAGCATGATTTCCGGTCGATGAACTCACGAAGATCCACCAAACCGATCGATTCCATATACTGAGTCATTCGTGGAATCTTTCCCCGTTCATTGACCGAGGGCGATTCGGATGACGATACTGTCCAGCGAAAACGCCTAAAACTCGGAGTTTCGTTGCCCTTGTATGACCTAGCCGACGAGCGTTCAAGAACCCGGTTTTTGCGAAGGGTGGTCGAGGTTGGTGCACCTGATGTCGGGTTCTGTGAGACCTCAACTCTCACGGGTTCACGACCCAACATGACTTTCTACCATTTGTCTCCTAAGATCCTCGACGAGACGAAAACGAGTGAGAGTGATACACTGCCCGAGAAATGCACTCTGCAAGATCGGTCAGGATAGGTCCGCTCGGGGAAAATTGTTGTTCCTCAAACACTCTCAAGCTAAATGATTGCTCGATTCCAACATCCGTGTTCGTCCATTATTCGACGCGTCTCGGTCTTCCTCCACATTCACAATCTCGAGCTGTGCCGGATCGAGAGTCCCCGCTCCGAGTGAAATGGGGAGAGCTTCGAGAATAGTTCTGAAAACGACAGAAAAAAGTGACGACTCTAGAGAACAGAATGTGACGATTAGTTCCGTGTGCGCAGATTGAGATTTGAGCTGGCGAGCGATCACAATGCAAAGTGTTTCCTCGAAGCATCCATCTAGCGTTTTCGTCAATCGTCGTCCACCCTCAACGACTGACTTCCTTCTTCAATTATTCCGTTCAATTTGAATCACAGTTTTCCGACGAATTCCTCCCGGCTACTTGAGAGTTTTTGTGAACCTGTCTGTCGCGCTGAATCGCTAGTCCGATCGGCCGTCGGCGGAGGCCTCGGATATTCCAAGAATCAGAGCGCTGTAGTAGAGATTTTCCCGCAACACCTCTAAGATTGCAATGGTCGCCAAAAATGCCGACTTCTGTCCGCGTAGCATCTTCGTCGCGTATCAGAACAGGATGACAGACTTCAAGCGATTCTCGGAGCTCGCATGGTCGCGTCCCAAGAGACAGATTAGCTTCATGTGACAGGTGTGTTAAGTTGCGCGAGTCCGGAATTCCTCCACAATATTTCCGGGATTCGTTCGAGAAATCTATCTTCTGGTCGATGTTTCGCGACCCTCACGGCGAGGGAGGTCCTGGCACGTATTGAAGTGTTCGATGATTTTAGAGTAGATTCAGTCGACTCCGTCCGCTGCAGCGAAAACAGCATCTTGGAGGAACTCCAAGTGCCTATCGATTGAGGAAATACCTCGCGACTGCGTACTCGTTGAGATAACTTTACGTTGAATGGCAAGCGACGGCGGAAGTATTGTTCAATGGACGTTAGTCCTGATCCACTGATTGGAATTCCGCTGATCGCGATTATTGGTGTGTGGCATGAAGTCACATCATCCGCTAGTCCCCGTGACCTCGGCGGTATGTGGTTTTATTTCTCCATAGAAACTATCAACTTTAGAAACAGGATTGAATCGCGTTCCGAAAGGGTCACAATTATTCGAAAACAATGTGAGCTCGATAGACCGCCTCCGGTAATGAGCCAATCGGAAGCGACGGCAAACAACGGCGCGGCATTTTCTGGTTGCGATTACGTCGTGTCGTTATATAACAACTTCCTCTCTACGCTTTTCTAAGGCTCCTTCTGCCGCTCCGTCGGCATTGAGGAAACTAGTTTCAATATGATATAGAGTTCCGCTGCCAAGGGCTAAATTTTCTATGAGCGACTCGTGAATGAACGTAGCAGTCGGAACGAAAGGACGTGCGTCTCCAGCACATTAAATTGTAGCATATTATTCGAGTGATTTTTTTTCCATTCGATGCTCGAATCATGTATCTGCGGAGCATATCCGAAGAGTAAGCGGACCCGGAGCTCTGTCACCGCGCGGCTCGATCTATCTTGCCACAGCTAGCCCCCCCACTATCTGTGAAATTCAAAATCGACTTTCTGCAAATTCATACGGGAACTCTCCTCCTCTTCGGATCCCAGTTCCTCTATCGGGATCGAATCGACTTCAACACTTCCCCCGGAAGTATGTCGAAAAATCCTGATTTCAAACGCCAAGCCTAACGTCTCGGCGGGAGCTCGAGGGTAGGCGATCAGCTTCGTATCGTCTTCCTCTCCGACTCGATTCTCGATATAGATTCAGATGAGTAAACCTGATTAGCTCGCAGGGATGCAAATTTTAACCATCCGACAGCGTAACTGTTATGTAAAACAGTTATCTCGCACAGCATCTCAATCAGTCAGTTGTACGTCGTCGCCGGAGCTGGCAGTCGATACAACGACTTTCTGACGGCGGCTGTTACAACTTCTGGAGGCGGAAGCGTTCGAAGCCACTGCCAGGAAAGGGGTTGACCTTCAAGTTCAAAGTCATGCTGAGCCGACCGGGCTCAAGAGACGAGCTATACGCGCCTCAAAACGCTACCGGGAGTTGACAAGTCGACAAAATCAACTGTTTGCTTGTTTTGTCGGAATTGCTGAGACGGGAAATGCAGCGCAATTTCATCGGAGCCGCACACGGAGCGGATAAATCGGATTCTTCCGGGGATTCCATTCTTGGGATAGAGAAGAAAGTGTCTCCTTTTGGGCGAGGTGCACTCTCTCGAGAGGAGCAGAGAATCGTTAGTCCGCGAAAAGCGCCATCCGATCGGATTTGAATTATTGAATTTCGGAAATATGTCGGAAACCTTGCAAGGGGGCAGAATCTTGGACGGTGTTGATCTGATTTTCGCAGTCGCGTCGAACGGTGGTTTTATGCACCATTGGCGTCGTGCACTCGGCTTTCAAGGCAAACCACATCCCATGCGTCTTGGCTCTCTTCCGAACTCGCCCGACTCGGTCGGTTGGTCGGCCAGTCGGAGGCTCACTCGCCGAAGCGCTCAGCATCTTGTCCGCTCGTCCTACTCGTGAGTTGTATGCGAAAAGTAGAACCTCTATTGCTGGCCCGATGCTAACGGTGAAAGTCGAAGCTGGCAAGTCGCCAGAGTACACAAAACGGGATTCCGCGCGTGAAACAAAACATTCACACACGCAATGGAAAACAAATTCGTCGCCTTCTCGTGTTTTGGACTGTCGGACGACAGTGAAACTCGCCGCGTAGTTGGACTATCCCCTTCGAGAGAGAAAGATGCATAAATAAGAATTTTCGGTAGATGAAGCGTCTCCTTCGATCATCCGTTCTTGTCCGTCGGTTTCCGATGGGAGCCCGGAGAGGGCTACGGTTCGCTTCCTGTCGTTTGCTCTCGAAGGTGACAAAGGCATGCGCGGGATTTCTTTCTTAGCTTCGGAACGACAACGGAAAGTTACGCGAGATTAATCGGGGACCAACCACGGTCGGGAGATTTCCCTGGGTACCGGACGCGCTCAATGGAAGTGTTGGGCTCGCTGGCTGAATCTTGAGCACAGCAGCGAGTCTGCCCTCAAGATATAATGAGATTTCGTGTTAGTCACGAGTCCGTAAAACGACCGATACGCGACCTTGGGAGGCCACTTTCTCTTGGACCGAAGCCAGATCCGAGCCAGCTCCTCACTGCAGAGCTTGCCTAACATAAGCCGTAAGTGCTGCGTACTGGGGAGAGTCCATGAAGTCGACAGCAGCAGAATCAGCAACCATGGCGCACAGGTAGCGACTCAGTGCGACGAATTGATGAATTCCCAAGCCGCAATGCCGCTTGTTTGCAATGCCGTTTCGATATTGCTTCTCGAAGTCATTGAAAAGAAGCGAACGCATCTCTTTTTTCTGCTCTTTTCCTCGCTGAATGCTCTCGGCTTAGTTCAGCGACAGCGGCGGCGGCGGCGACGACTGGCGGAGGAGCAGCCGGTGCGTAAGCCAGTGAGAATAGCGGCGAGATTGCAGCGAAAACTGTCCAACAGACTGTAAGTCCTGTAAGGCACGATCGCGGTCACACTTTGCAAAATGCCCTGATACCCTCCTCTATTCATTCTTACCTCACAGGACTCGGGGTATATCCGGAGCGAGTCGCCGTTTCAAATGGAACGCTGCGCATGTCTGAAGGCAAAGCTGGGCGAAATACTCTGTCCGTTTTCCGTCTAGAAGATTTCGTGAGTCGATCAGAGTTATATCTCTCGAGGATGCAGAACCAGGTGTATTCGTCTGCTTGCGGACTCGGAGTCTATTCGAGGAGAAGCTCTCGCGACTAGCGGGGGTTTCATATCCATGGAAATTTTGATTTTGTCCGCTCCTTTTATCCCGCTGCTGCTGCTACTGCCGCAGCCGCTGTCGATTCTCGGCGGAGTTTTTCCACTTGGTGAGGCTTTCCCTTCACCGTTTCGCTTGTGGCTTGTGTTGCAGTCGATGGGGTCGCCGTTGTTGTTGATGCGACGGCCGCCGCCGCCGCTGCTGCTGCTGCGAGGACGACAAAAGTTAGCTGTAAGAGATTCCGCATCGATTTCTTCACTTCGAGCCGTGGCTAGCAGGCAGGCAGCCCGCTCATGCCGAGGGGTTTCGGGGATCGACGGCAGTCGGGCTCCTCTTCGTTCTCTCAGGGAAGAACTCAACGAAGCCGAAGTGATATCAGACTCTTCCGAGAACTTGTCAATCGGAGCAGATGTCACCTTATTTTTTCTCGCTGTCGCTGCTTTGTGGTATCGAAATATTGCACAAAATATTGCTGGCAACAAGCGTGGAGAAATGACGCCACCATGACAAAAGAATAATAAAATGATAATAATTTCCACGCGAGTGTATATCCCCCGGGAATCCACCTCTGCGTAAGTCCAGCAGAGGGAAAAATCAAGAACATTATTATCCTTGCGAGTTTATCGGCTGAATGGAATCTCCAGCTTGGAGCATAGATCGCAAGCCGCATCGTCTTCGGCTCGAGTTGCAGAGTCGTCCTCAGTCAGCGTCGGAGGTCGCTTGACTTGACCGCCGCAGTGCGCAATTTATTCGCGATTGCAAGAAGAAGTAAGTCCGCCACCGCGACACTTAAGCGCCCATATCAGGTAGATAGAGCTTGTCGCCCCATTTGCATCACAAAAGCTGTTGAATGGTTGTCCACGAAGTACAGCGAGGATATTAAACGGATGGACGGATGCAAGCTTGAATGAATGAAAATCTACCTCTAACATGGAGAGACGCCGCTGCAAGCGGCTCGCCTGTCCTACAGAATGAAAAGCTTAACTTCAATTTGCCCTCCGAGAGTTTCGCAGGCGTTGACCAGTTCGGCCGCAAGCTCGCTGCTTTTGCAATTTCTGCTCGGAGTCGACTCGGCAGTTGGGACTCCGCGATGAAAGCGGACGAATTTAATGAGAGAAAACATTTCGGTTTTTCCCGTTGCGACTGGCCACACAACCGTACAGTGTATCGGACGGCGCTGAAAGCTGGCTCGCTACTAGAATACGAAGAAAGTGAAGACGCTCGACCGGGACTCCTTCGTCTCGTTTTGGCCAACGCAGCGGCGTTGAACGGTATCAACCAAGTGCTGCGAGCGTCTCCGCTCCACTCATTCCTTTCTTCTCATTTTCTTGTTGTTCTCTGGCGGCCGTCCTCCTGTATCGACCTTGTGGTGGTAGCGAGCACTGTTATGCAATCGTTGGAAGGAAAGCAAGATTAATGGGCAGGAGAATTTGCTTCCAAACGTCATCTGAAGTATCCCATTCAATACTATCCTGTACTGTACTGGGCATCGCTCCGACTCGGCAATTATCCCTCCTGTAACAACCAATGATAATGATTCCGGTCCGACGCTTGCTTTTTACGCACGTTCCGTAAGAAAGTGTACAAAGTGCGACCAGGGAGGCAAGAAATGGACGAAAACAGATAAGATTCTGTTTCTCGTCCTCCCGCTGGTCGCGTAGCTCCTCTATGATCACGATGGAGCGCGCATTGCAAACAGCCGTCTCAAACAAAGAGGTCAGTCCTGTGACAAGCAGTCACAGACTGCCTAGTCTGTATTGAAATGACAGATTAGCTCGGCCGAACAGCAGCACTGTGAGTTATAGAGATGGACCAGACTGGGTTGCCGGCTGGTTGCAAAGAGTTGCATATGATGTTCGATGTGCTCACCCCTACTCGGACGTCCGGAACAAAAAAAAACTTCCTCCCGCTACTCGTCCACTAGTTTTTGTCTTCCGGTTCGTGAACTGGACTGACGACTGCCTGTCTGTCCGTCTGTGTGCCGGAGAGGGGAATGCGCTCTCTGATATCGAACTGGATGTCGGTTAAGGAAATGGAAAAAAAAGTGCAATGTGGAACTGCCGGCTCCCCTCATTCGCGAAATTTGATTTGCGGTCGACTCGTACGTTCGCTGACGTCGTCCATGTACGGTATCCGCGCCAAAGTGTACGCGAGCGAGTCTGTTCCGGCACGATGGTCGTGCTTTCCACCACCAGCATAGCGAGAACCATAACGGTTACGGAGCCGGAGGCCATTTAAAACTTTCGTAATCAAGACCCGTTGACGAGTAAAAGCGATAGAAGCAATCCGAAAGCTTGCTTCCGATGAAGTCGAACGCCCAAGAAATGAGGTCACGGGGTGGCGATTGAGGTTCAGCGTCCTCCTAAGGCCGCAGCGAGCGTAGCTCGCTAGCCGCCAACCGACCTCCTGCCCGATTCTGAATGAGTTTTGGGGTCGTGGGTGGGATGTAGGAGGTGGAGGAGGAGGTAGGGTGGCTTCTAGTCGTCGACGACGGATCGGGAATTCTCTACCGGAGTGAGCTAACACCGGCAGGCAGCCTGCATGCCTGCCTGTCGGTCGAGGTGAACGAGTGCGATGCGAGAGCGGGTGCCGATGTGTGTCTCCGTGTTATGTAAGTCACTTCCGCCTAGGGGAAAGGAAGACCGCTCCGGCATATACAAACTCAGACAGCGGCCTAATACTTTCATACTTTCTATTTCCGAGTCCTGTGCACTTTTTTCCTCCTATGCCAATGCAGCACAATAATTTTTTCAGCTTTCGATTGTCTTTGCTTGAATTCCGAACCTGAATCCGCCAGAGGAAATTGTTTATTATATCATTTCATCGAGGTCGTATGGAATTCAAAATTTATCGGCTCTCGATTGACAGCTGCCGGAAAAAAATGACCTTGCCCGCCGCTTGCGAAGAGCCAGACAACTGTCTCCCGACTACGTCATACAAGCTCTTATTGTAACAACTGCTTCTTCTGTTCAGATGTACCCGTTGCTTCTAGTCTTCCGGTATGCCCGTCTGGTGTGACCCTGTGACCGTTAGCCGGTTTTTTCATGTGCTAGCCCGTGGCAGTGTACAGAATAGACTTCGTCGTACACAGTCTGCAGAGAGCTCATGTCGCCTTTCTCGGTCTGCTGCGTGGAGTGAATCGAGCAACCACGAGTTTCTGGGCTCTTTCGTAATGCATCCGTACTTTCTTCTAAACGGAAATCTGTATGATGCCAGCTCGTTGCGGAAAGCAGCAACTTCCAGTCGCCCACGGAAATAACGGCAGCCGACATTTTCAATAAGTTCTCGGCAGAATCAACGCTCGGAGCGTTTCATGGGGCGGGATTGTCTCCCTTTCGGTTCGAATGAGCCGGAAACGGGGCGATGCGATATTATTGAAACTGAAGGATGCGGTCTGGCTGTGAGACCAGGAGGTTCTCCGACTATTCGGGTGGAACGACCTCTTCCCGCTTCGAGGAAGATACGACGGGATTCCGGGGCTTCATTCCCGAGTCTATGATGATCACCTGCTTGTGATCGATGTCCTTCGACACTGCCCCTCTGCGCTGACGTGGGTGAGTGCAGAGATCACCGAGAGGATCCTCTGAAAAAAATTCTCCCCAAGAGAAAGAGGAATTTTCCGCCTGCGTTCCCACATGGTCCTCGCGCAATTAGAAGAGTTACGGCATGCCTCGCTATGCAAGCCTGGAGAGCGCTCCATCAGAAATACTCACATCTGGCCAAAGTGTGCGAGTAGCGCTGGTAGTATTGAAGGCATCAGACTTCCTCTGGGTGACCGGGGGATCCAAGCAGCCGACTGACCGATCAAGTGAGTGAGTGAGTGATCTAACCCCACCTAACTCGCTGCGGCCGAGTAGGTCTCTTTTCGCCGGCGCTCTCTCACCGCTCGGTTCATTCGTTCAAACACGATCTGACTTCCTTGTCCCGAACTTTTTTTCATGAGTCTCTTCTCAGCCCTTTCGGAGTGCAGAATATTCGAGCCCTCCGAACTGGAACTTCAAGAAGAATCCAAGGAGCATCACGCGGCGTTCCGTTCCAACGCAAAGAGATCGAATATCTTTGCAGAACAAGACGCATGACGTAAAATGATCGTCTGTTTCCACATCATCGTCTCGCGCACGCGGAAACCGATCACACTTGTTCGTTACTGAAAACTTTCGTCTGGATCTGCGTGCTAGGCCACGTTTGATCTTTGTTTCTCGACGACGCGCGAGTGGAAAAAAAATGTTAAATCTTGTCCATAGGTAGGAGATGAATAAAGGGAGCGAGTGCCCTAAGATATCGGTAATTTCGATTGCGGCTCCCGGGAACTCTATCCTCCGATTTGTGTCCAATCCCAGGAGGCATTCCCGCATCGGCTGACTCCGATTGACCCATATTACGCTCGCGGACTATTATGTCAAATCGGAAAATCAAGTGAAAACCCATTGTTGCTCCGACATGCGGTGCCCAAATTCTATTTCCCCATGAAATAAGGATGAGGCTGGTGGATGAGAAAATGCTCGAAAGAGATTGTTGCGATTGTTCCTGAAGACCGAGGCTGGGGGCGGAGTAAGCGGACGGCTGAAGAGTGACCCCTCACCACCTCCGCCACCATCACCAGAGTTCGGAGATTCAAACCCGGAAGATCCGATGAGAGGAGGTAGTCATTTCGGAGAGGGAAGTCCGACTACGAGGAGGAACTTAACCTTTTTTGAGATCAGAGTCTCCGCGCATAGAGAAAGGTGCACAACATCGCTTCTTTCATGGTTGAATTGACGCTTTCGTTTCATGGAATACAGTTGCTCTGCGACGTAGCCAACCTGTTCTCCCAAGGATAACTGGTAAATACGAACTCGATCATTGGTTCCGACCGGTGCGACACCTCCGGGTAGAGCGGCACCGTGACTCTGTAATTGCTCAGTTTTGGAGTATGAAGTTTTTTAGGCAAAGTCGTTGACTTTGTGCGAGCTCGGCCCGTGCTGAGGACTTTAATGCTCATCTTCGGAGGCATGGCCACTTTCAAAGATGATTTTTCCTCGGATGGTCAGTTCGAGAGATGTGCGCCAAGAAAGTTATCGGTCAGTCAGCAAGCCAGTCGACAACTCGGGTCGGGACAAGCAATGAGCCGTATCAAAAGGGACACTCCGATTGCCATTGGCCACCGCTTGTTTGGCCAGTAGGGGCGAACAAGTCGCCAGTCGAGTTGACGGTCCCGCGATCTCTTTGTGAGTTAAAAGCACTTAAAATCTGAAACACTTCGTGGAAAAACCACTTCAACACTTCGACACATCCGAATGGAGCGAGATCCTGGAGCAAATTCTAAGATCGACGTTCCCCCATCAGACAACACACTCCGAGAAATATTTTCCTCATTCCAAGAATCATTCAGTGATTTGGGCGGTCGACTCTCGGCGAAACGGCACTCTCGTCCGATCGGTGTAAGCCATCATTGCTCCGGTTTCGGCGGTACCTGCCCGAGTGTTCATGTCCTCCGAGCTCTGAGTGAATCCTGTAACTGGCGTTGCGGTGGTCGTCCGTCGTGGGGAGCCCGCGAATTGGAAATCGAAGAGGACGAAGAGGAAAGTCAACAGGAGATGTCAGAGATCAAAGACTTACTCACCGTTTGCATAGAGTCCCTGATCACTTACACACGTTAAAAGCAGTCGAGATAAAGAGTGCGTTCGCTCGCTCGCTTCCTGGCGCCTTTTTAACTTCCAGCCGAACCATCAGCGGGGTCTTCTTGCCTTGCTTTCTTGTTCATTCGTGCGCTATAGGAGCTAGAGAGGGATTCGGTTCGGATTCGTTCTTCGAGCTCGCTTTTTTCTTCTTTTCGATTCTTATTGAATTCGGTTCGTTCTCTTTCATCAGGACACCAGCACTCGATGGGCTCACTCGCTTAGGGGAGTGTTGATGCGATCTTAGACCTCGGTCATGGAAAAGGGAGTGTATAGAGGCAACGAGAGAGTAAATAGCAGAGTGCTACTTGGTCGTCGTCTGGCTAATCGAATCTTTTTCTATGAACGACATCGATCCCGACTCAACTCTGTTGATGTTTATATTTGTCCTTCGCGAGCAACTGACTGAGTGAGTGAGCGAGCGAGCGTGCGAACAAGCAAACGACTCAGTTGTTCCTTGTCGTCGTTCTTGAAGACTCCTCCCCAGAAGTCTCCATCCCCCCCTTATTTCCCCCCACATCCCCACCCCCATTCTCGCCGAGTTCGGCCACTGCACGTCTTTCATTGCGGAGCTTTGACACTTTCCGCTTCGTCGTCGGGCCACTGATCGGCGAAATTGATTCTTCCCCTCTCTCCGGAAGAGGAAAATCCTTCTGTACCCCCTTTTCCTCGAGACGAAGACTTATCGTCGCGGACGAATAAACATGGAGCCCCATCCCTGAAACGAGATAGAATTTCGGGCCGAATCAACGACGGTGGAGGCGCTCAGAAGCATTCACGGTGGCAAAACCGAGTTTTCCCGGCAGGAAAAACCGATTCCGAGTCGAAGTTCTAGGACCGGAAAGCAGACAGATCGCCGATTCCTCCCAGTAGAGTGGCGATCCATTCATAGATATTCCAAACAGTTTATTCATTCAAACCCTTCTATAATAGACAACCGGACACGATTATAATTAATTGACTTGATTCTGCTCGCTCGAGGATATAAGCGAGAGAATAAACGGGTGTTGTGTGATGTTACATAAGCGGAAACGAGGCCGGATGTGGCCTTGCACTTGACCCTCCGGGGTGGAAAGCGAACGAACGATCGGATCGCCCGCTGAAGAGGTTTGCCTCCAGCGACTTTGTCCGTACGCCGGTCGTCGTCGTCGCCACCGCCAACGCCGCCGTCGTGTCCGTACGCCTAAAGAGGAGAAGTAGAAGTTATGCAACGACCTTGGTGGGTACCGGCTAGTTGATTTTTCGGTGGCCTGGCTGGCTTGCTTGCCGCTAGGTCTGCCACTCGATTCTCCGGCAAACGCCAACCAAAACCCAGAAGCGGTGGCGGCGGCGGCATCGGTGGCAGCAGCAACTGCAACAACAACGGTACACCCCGGCGGCAACGACTTCACCCGGCGGAAGGCAAAGTGTTGGGTTGGATCGACGTTGAACGACGACGTCGGCGACGACGACGCAAGCGCCTCTTACGGCCGGTGACCGAAGCCGGTGCAGCGACCAGAAGCCAGAACCAGAAGATCATTACGTAGTCGAACGTCGACGCGAGCGCACGTCGTCCCGAGTCGCTGCCGCCGAAACCAGTGAAGTCGAAGCCGCGGAGTGAAGTGCGCTGAACCGACGGCCAGAGCGTTGAACTCGCCTTGCGAGCCGGAGCCAGCGACATGACAACTCGATGATCACCACTCTTTCGGATTAAGCACAACAGAACAGGCGAACTTAGACCTAATACGTTCCCCGTACATGCGGGAATTTTTGCTGAGTGACTGAGCTAAAGTGGATTTTAAAATCGACATAAGTGTTGTGACTCAATGGATATGCTTTAGGTGAGCTGGCCACATGTGCTCGACAGTTTCCCGCGTCCGACGCGATCCGGTCGATTCTGTCTCCTGGCGGAGTATGGGCGAATTTTTTTGTCGAAAAGCTCAAAATCCAGCTGATCGACGGGAAGCGGATCGTTCCGATCTAGAATCAGAGACGCAAACGCTCGCGCTGGAAGTACCGGCGGACGAGTGAGCTGAGGAAATATATTTTTCACACCTCGACAGTTTCTCCGTCAATCACTGTCTTGCTCGCTAAGAAAATTCATTTGCGAAGAAAAGGAGTCACTCGAGGAGTCAGACCGGCGGGCTCGCTCCGCCTCCTCGTTGCCGAGGGCGGAGTTCGAGTTCTCCTGAGTGGTTGGCCAGGAGGACGGCTCTTGGCTCGTCGAGTGAGTGAGTGAGTGAGTGAATGGGTGGATGAGCGGGTGGGTGGGTGGTTGGAGCGCAAATCTCTTCCAAGAGCAGATTGTTGCTAGATGCCGTGTCACCCTCACGTCTGTCGTCTCAAATGTCTCAAGAAACCCAATGCCTCTGAAATCAGTGCTCTCGATTCCTAGCGGCCATTGGTATCTGTGCCGAAGGTAACTACAATCGAGTATCCTGTCGATCTCGACCATAGCCCTGAAGCTTTTTCTCTCCGTCAAATCGTTCCGGAGTGAATGCGCTATCGCGGTCAGGCTCGACGACTGGCTCGAGCTCGAGCTTCTTTCGGAAGACTTCCCTCGTCGACACAGGCTCTCGGTGTATAGGAGGAGCTCTCAATTCACGCTCGGAGCGTTCGTGGATCGGTGTCCGAGAAAGCACACACGTGATATAATTTTTTTCAACTTCCGGCGGGAACATGCGGTTTTAAAACCGTAGGTCGAGTTTAATCGTGTGCTCGCGAGCCGAAACACGTGAACTAATCGGTCGGTCCTTGTCGACAGTCCATTGAACGAGATAGAGAGTAAAAGTGCTCCGGTATCACGATCTTGACGACCGCACTCGGTGGCCTTGGACTTGACCCCTTGTGAGATGGCGCGTCAACAATCACGGCCGTGTGTTCCAATCGCTCCCTGCCTCCCGTGTCTCCTCGATCCTGCTCGACTCGAAACTTCGACAAGGGTGTCAAGAGCCGTACATGCACCCAATAGACGGAATTTTACGTAGACCCGAAATGTTGAGTCCGATGGGACCGGACCGAGTGATTTCTATGCGCGAAGGAGAGAGCCCACAGGTCTTCGCCTCTCTGAATCGGGGCTCGGGATCCCAGTCGAATTACATTGATTCCTCGGGGAAAGCAGCCCCGGATATTCGCCCGGCATCGGCTCGAAATTCGTGGACGGTCGGCGTCCCATCCTCGAGACGTAATAGCTCACATCGGCATCGCTGTGAGCTGCGATGCAGTGATGAAAAAGTTACGTGTCTGAAGCTGAAGGACCATGACTTTGAAATTTCCGAATGCCGTCGCCCTTGACGGAAGCGGAAGGGTGAAAGGACGTCTCACTAATTTGCGGTGCCGCCGGTTCCGTTCCAGAAGAACTCTGAAGGAGACAAATCGACAGTCGCAGGGACAAGCGGGCTGCAGACAGCAGACACTCTGCAATACAGAGAAAACAATGCCTGTCTTGAGTACCGTTTTTGCCCATGCGCCGACTCGCAGCGTTTCGTTCCTCATAGAAAATAAAATTTTGAAGTTGCGACATCCACATAAAGAGTCAACATTCTACTCGCGCTTTCCCATCAGCTGTTCTCCTTCTTGCACTCGCTGATTTTCACCGCGGTGGACGATACGCTCGAATCTTCTCCTTAAGTCAGATATCCGCAAGATACTCGGAGCTTTGCCATCTTCCCCCATCGGGCAGTCAAGGAAGTGGGAGAGCTCGCCGATCGGTCGGTTGACCGACCGACTGACCGTCCGTCCGCCCGTCCGCTGGTATACCGGCAGGTGACGAACCAGTTTGCATGGTTGCCGGAGAGGCCTCCCTTCGAACGGAGAGAGGACTCCACGAAAGGATCGCTGTTGCGTTCGAATCCTTGCTCGACCGACGGCCAGGAAAGCAGCCGTGCAGGCGGCCGAGCAAACGTCGTGATTAGACGGATACAAAGTAATTCGATAGCGTCTCGGTCTCGTTTCTGATTTCGTGCGGGTGCACCTTGCGGCTCTCGAACTCGTTACATCCGAGGAAAAGTATCCGGAGTCACGTTGAAGTCGCCCTCTGGAGCAAACTGGAGATCGTCCCTTTCTGAGGCTGACGGAAACCGAACTCACTGAGCGCGGCTCCGATGTCCGCCGGGAAAATTCTCCTCTCTGTTTGAGGAATCGGTGAGAATGTACCCACGCGAGCCACCGAGCGAACGAAATCCCAGAAAGGCCCCCCACGGGGCACTTCCGATGTGGAGAGCGCTGATTCGTGTTCTCCAATCGATCCGTGAGAGTTTCGCGGAGACGATATCGCCGATTTTAAAATATAGAACATGTCCTCTAACTTCCTGCCCTCTTACAGATTTCAATGATGTCAACTGTAGTGAAAATGCAAGCTCCGCTCACAGAGAGCGGGGTGTTGGACCTCACGCAGATTCGCGAGGAGAATTTCGAGCAGCTAGCGGTGTACATAGTCCCTGATCAGCCTTGTGCAGATGACGAAACAAGGAACAGAGCCGAAGCCTCGTTGCCGAGGAATCTCGTGCTCAAACCCTCACAGACCCTCGAAGATGTAAGTCTGACCGCGGTGTCGATTGCGATGATTTTCGATGAAGCCTGGGCTTGATACAAGCTAGCACCGATCCTCGAGAGAAAAAAAAACGATGGAATTAAGGCGAGCGTTCAAAAAGTTGTCAAGTGCCCTAGCGATTGAGCAACCCTACCTTGGACCGATGTTATCCTCGCTAGGTCACATATCTTGGCGTTTTGAGGTCACTGAACCGACGACGTAGGATGTCTGTGAATAGATGGCCTGCGGGGAACTCTTAAACCTGAAGGTCACAGATAGCAGGATCAACTCCGCACACTTGCAGGGGAATGCCTCTCACTTTCGCGGCGGGGAACGTACTGCTAGCGATTGTTCGACTCATGAAAATTCATGATGTGGGATCTAGATCCTACGGCTCGCGGATAAGCCTTACAGCGAGATGTGCTTTACAGGTGGTCGGTGTTTGGAGCACGGATTACATTCCCCGAGGAACGCGCTTCGGACCGCTGACCGGCGATCGTTACGAGAAGGATTCAGTTCCGCCGAACGCCAACCGTAAATACTTCTGGCGAGTGTATTCCTCGACCGATGAATACCATTACGTCGACGGGTTCAATGTCATGAGAGCAAACTGGATGAGATTCGTCAATCCAGCTTACTCGAGTGAAAACCAGAATCTTGTCGCGTGTCAACTCCACGGGGAGATCTACTTCTTCACAATAAAGCCTATCGCACCCGACCAAGAGCTGCTCGTGTGGTATTGCAAGGAGTTTGCTGAGAGACTCAACTATCCAGTCACAGGAGAGCTGATGCTCCAGCGAATTCGTAAGTGTTTCGCTTTCGAGGGTTTCCTGCATTGCAGATTCCACTCCCGATCTCTCCGCTCCGCTCACCGCCCTTACCTCGTGTCGATTTGTTCTCGAACGGAAACGATCAGAAATCGAGAAAATCTTCGTTCGCTCGTCTCGATTAGAAAAACGACCGATCTGGATAGTATTGAATCGGGAGCGCGATCCGACGTAATCATCTTCCGTTCACCGCGTGTCTAATGTCCCGGGATCGCTCCGTTCCAGGAAAACAAATCACGGACTCGCAACAACATCCTCACATCGACGAAGATTCGAAGGATCAGCTGCAAGACCGACATATGGATCTCGACGAGCACGAAGCGGAAGAACAACAAGAATCCTCTCAACAAGTCAGCTCTACGGCCGAAAACGGGAAAATCAAGCGAGAGCTAGAAGAACCCCAGCCGCTCACACCGCCGGGATCGAAGAGCGATGAGGGCTATCAATCGACGAGCGATCGTCACACACCCCCATCACACTCGGAAGACGAGGAAGGCGCGTTGTCCGACTGCTCGGATTACGTCCTCGACTTCAGCAGCAAACCGCCGCGGAACGTGTCCGTAAGGAAAAAGTCGAAGGACTACCAATCGGAAAACGAGCGGAACGAGTTCCGGAAAGTTAAAATTAAGATGCCCAAAGCCTTCAACGCGAAAATGTCCAGTCGGAGCTCCACTGAAACCCAGGCCGTCTGCAGTCCGAAGCAGAGCAGTCCGGTGACACAGACCGAGCTGGAGAGCAGCTCAGACGGAGCTCAGATCACCCGTTTGGCTCCGCCTAGCGTCGAAGGTGTTTTCGAGAGGAGCTCCGCTTTCCAATCATACGAGAGTTCCACCACCTTACCCACGAGTCCATCGTCTGGAATCCTAGAGAATCTCCTCATGCAGCGGCTACAGGCGGAGAAAGACAAACGACTGCAGATCGTTCAGCCCATAACCGAGTCACCCCCGCTAAGAGAACCCACACGCGTGATAATCGCCAACGATTCGACCGTCAGCACGTCGAATTTGACGTTACCGATGGAGGGCGAAGAGTTCACCCCGAGAGTCCCTCCGGTCCAAACGAATCTCCGTCGTGAGTTGCATTCGCCGGATTCAACAAATGCTCCCGGACCGCTGCCGACGGCGGCCCCGATGTACGGCTCGTACCCGATGTTCTCCCCCCATTACCCGGTCATAACCCCCTATGCCGCCGCTTCCGCCAACATGGCTGATCAGCGATTGATAGCTGGACCGCCAGCGTTCGATGTGAATTCCGCTATGCCCTCTTCGCCGATGGTAGGATCGTATCAGATCAACCCGTCCCCGGAAAAATCTCAACCCCCCTCGCCGGCGAGCGACTGTAACATGTCCGACCTCGGAAGTCCCGGATCGAATGCCAGAGGCTTCCGATCGCTGCCGTACCCACTGAAGAAGAAAGACGGCAAAATGCACTACGAGTGTAACATCTGCATGAAGACCTTCGGCCAATTATCGAATCTCAAAGTTCACCTGAGAACCCACTCTGGCGAAAGACCATTCAAGTGTCCAGTCTGCGCCAAGAGCTTCACTCAGTTGGCTCACTTGCAGAAACATCATCTGGTGCACACGGGCGAGAAGCCCCATCAGTGTGATGTTTGCAAGAAGCGATTCAGCTCGACGTCGAACCTGAAAACCCATCTGCGGCTGCATTCGGGTCAGAAGCCCTACGCGTGCGACCTCTGTCCCGCGAAATTCACGCAGTTCGTGCATCTGAAACTCCACAAGAGACTCCATACGAACGAACGACCGTATACGTGCCAAACGTGCAACAAGAAGTACATCTCGGCATCCGGTCTTCGGACGCATTGGAAAACGACATCTTGCCAACCGAACCTGGTTCTCGACATGGAGCTCGAGCGAGCCGGATACGATTACGTCCACATGGAAATTTCCGACGAGTTCCATCGGATACAGCAGGAGGAGAGAGAGCGTGAGCTGAGGTCGAGCTGCCGCTCGCCCGACAGCAGTTTATGCAGTCCGTACACGTCGCCGCTAACGCCGCTGACACCTCATCGGTCGGTGATCCGAGAAGCGTCGTCGAGCTCATCGTGTGCAACACCTCTATCTCCTGAAAGGGGGTTTCTGGCACCGACTCTAGCACCTCCCAGCGGGGTGCACTAGGGAAGCGCCAGACAAACTTCCCACTTTATGGCGACGACCGAGGTTTCGATGACGTCCCCGATCAGCAGCACTCAGCTGAACACGCTACACCTCGCCAGTTTCTGGCGTTGTTGGCTACCGTCACAGAAAATGGTTCTGCCACCGAATGTTCCTTGAGTGAGTCCGAGCGATTCGAGTCCCAAACGAGAGAAAAAAATCCCCAGAGTTTCTCAACTAGATGAGCGAATCGAGGGAACGGTTTGTTAGTTCGATTACTTAGCCTGTTCAATATGGAGCGGAGAAAAGAAATAGTGTTCCTCAAACGAAGTGAATCGCTCGACTCACCCAAAGACATTGAATCTTCAAAGCAGAATATTCCTAGTCAAATCTATAAGAGAAAGCTGAACCGGAACGGAATAGAAGGGGGAGAACATGGAGCACTGATGGATAGCGTAATCACAGGAAGCAATACCGAGGTGACCAAGGAAATTGAGGCGGTCTCCTCTACGCTTTTACTTTCACCACCTTCGTCGACAACGACGGGCAGCTCCACATGCAACTGTTGTGATAGTTTATTATCGTTACCGGATGAGATGAAAGAATCGTCGGAGATGGATTCCGTGTGGAAACTTCCCACACATGAGAACTGTTAATCACATGAAAGCGCGTAAAATATTAAAGCTTAATTTATGGCGAATTTGACTGGTCGAGACCAGCAAACGGTCCGGAACTCGAGGGACACGAGTTCCGTCTAGTTCGTTCCCCGATCGGAGTGCAGCTGCTACGTACTACTGCTCTGCCGCGACGTGAATTGTTGCGCCGTAGAGGGCAAAATCAAGGAACTGTCGATTTCTACACTCTGTTGAACTAGCTCAAAGTGCTCTCAATTCTTCGCTTCGGCGATGCTGCCGCCCAGTCGCTATCATCGCCGCCTCCTCTTTTACTACCACTGAACACAAAAGACAGACGATCTCAAAATGTTTTTCAATCAACTCATATTTGCCGTGCTGCGGTCCACTCTGTGCTGTGCTGAATGCGGGACAGAGTGGGATTTAATTATAACTTTTCAACGCCAAAAATTCCTGTTTCCACGTCATCGCAAATCTTGCCTCATCTCCAGCGGGAGCTGTCTTCCCCCAAAAATGTCTTTTCGTGAACTAGAAAGCATCGTGATGCAGAGCATAATATACATACCTTTAGAGAGTGGAGCGCTTCCGGTGAAAATCCGTGAGGAATGGCTTTTCTCACCTTCAACTCGGGGGGTTCAACTCGGAATGCTAATGAGCTCTTGTTTCCGTGAGTTTAGATTGCTGTGTCTTTGGTTTGGCGTGCGTTCAGTGTGCACCTATGTGTTCACTTACAATATTGAAAAGTCGATAAGCCAAAGAGGAGAAGAGTTCTTCATTCAGTTCTTGACGAATTTTTTCAACGATTATTATAATTCATGGAGACTCTGTTCGGTTTCGGCCGTAGTTTCTCGATATGTAAAATCTATTCTTATGAGTGCCACGCCTCCTTGGCGCGGATTCCCGGATGGACATCAAGTGTAATATTCACGACTCCGTGAGACCAGGGTCGATTCCGACCCAAACTGAATAGATCAAGTGAATGGAGTGACATCGTCACATCCATCCGAATAATTATTGCTAACGTAAAACTTATAGTCAAGATGTCAGAGCATATATATAGAATACACGATAGGTCTCAAACTCGAGAGCAAGAAACTTTGGTCCTCCTTTTAAGAATAATCAAACTACAAGCTCAGTGACGATACAGACATGACGTTTCAGAGAAGGGGGGATATCCTATTTTAGTCTAAAGTCGGTCTGGCGAGAGTGCATCGGCACTTGGCGTGGCGAAGATATCGCTGAGGGAGGGAGAATTTGATGGCATCTTTGGCCCTGATGAACATAGCATAGGCAGAACACCCCGCTGAGGAGGAACGCGATGAGAGAGACATCTCACTTCCCCTTTTTCAATACTCTCTCGCGCAGAAGATCACAGGAAAGCCTCGAGGGCCGACAGAATAATGTCGTGCGATTCAGGGAGCCAGAATCTGAATGTTCCATTGAACCAACCGAGATCGCCCTCCCATTCAGCAGGCGTCGATGCATCGGCGCGCCTTCCACTCACGGCAGACTGAACGCGTCGAACTCTTCCACGGTGGTGATTGATGAGCTGCATGCGAGTTATCTTTATCAACGCTGGAACTGCTATTGGCCACTGCTCGACCATTATTGGGCCACTCAGAGGGATTCCCCTTACTCGTCATCTGATCGAAACCCTGATACCTGGTCGATGCGTAGACACGACGAGGGTGCACGACGGTGATACGATCATATAGCGGGCAACCGAACATCTCAAGCGCATCCGGGAGCGATATTCCCGTCAATCGATCTGGGGCTCTGTCATACCTTTGACCTTCTCGATATCATAAAGAATTAGGCAGTCACATCGGCTCATCGCCCGTGGAGTAAACCGTCTTAAGGATATGAGACCGCCAAGTCGCCATCAGACATTCGTCTCCGAGAAATGTCCCAGGCAGAATACCGATCGGAACGTTTTCAGAACAGCCTGATTTCGGAATGCGAGAGGATCGAGGAATAACTACGGCACCAGTCGGGAATGCGATCTGTCTGTAGGGCGGTTCGTCCTGCCGGTTTTCCGAGTTCATAAGTTGGCATGGCCCGAAAGTCCAGGCTTTCGAAACCCGAATGGAGCAAGGAGGAAGCTTCCCTGGCATTCAGCTAGAATACCCCGGCTCTGATCAAGAGACTAAAGATATTGTGCTTTCCGAGGAGAATGAGCGCCACAGGCATGGCAAAGTTTTCAAGGCGGGCATCATCGCGATGAAGAACAGCCAGAAGCTCCTCGAGACAAAGGGCGACTCCCTTACGCACACGAAATGAAAGCAATAGTTGCCGCTATTACGTTACCGCAAGTCTGGGCACGTTGCAATTTTCGCCCTTTCGCATGAGCAAATGAGTTGTCGATGCGCAAGACGCTAGCGTTTAGGTGCCGTGAGATGCCCAATAAAAGCCCACTACCTATTAGTAGCTCCTTCCCAATACAAACCCCCCTTTCGACGGTACAGAGTTATAGGAGCCCTCTTCCCAATACAAGCCCCCCGAAATCAGAGCATGCAAAACGCAGACGGTACGGGGAGCGATTTGTCGATCGCATTGAGCGATGAAAGCATTACATTCCGAATCAATTCATCGTGTCTTTATATGGAAAAGTATGCAGCATTGCAGTTGAGCAGTGCTCCCACCTCTTTTTTCATTATCGGCGTTCCTCAGTCAAATGACATCAAAAGCCCCTCCCCAATAGAAACCCATTCCCAATATAGGCCCTTCCCAAGAGGCTCTCGAAAAAAATAGACGCCCGAGCTTGTATTGGGTATTTTACGGTATCCACGCGTAGGAGGCGCTGTGATTTTCTCGCGTATTGCGACAGCGTCTTTGTGGCATACATCATTTGGATCCTCCGGAATCACCTGAGGCAGAGGAGTGGGTGGGCGACGTATTGCGCTCCGGGAGAGAGAGTCTCGAAAGAACAGGTCTGGTGAGCCTTCATGGTCTTCCGGGATCCGTATAATCGAGTCCAGAGCTC
Organism: Galendromus occidentalis; assembly: GCF_000255335.2. Classification (NCBI taxonomy): domain Eukaryota; kingdom Metazoa; phylum Arthropoda; class Arachnida; order Mesostigmata; family Phytoseiidae; genus Galendromus; species Galendromus occidentalis. The sequence goes on from NW_003803772.1 coordinate 269,242, forward strand.
GGTCACGGTTACGGAAATACGCTGACTAGAACCGCTCTGCGGGAGAGACGAGATGGCCCCAAGTCAACAAAAACGGTTTATTATGGATAATTACCGAGTACACCAGGGGAAACAAGCTTCGTTCTGATTTTAGGGAGGTAGCTCTCGCGGAGGTCCCACTCTCGGAAAATTTTGAAATTCTCCGTTGAAAACAAGTCGGGTATTTCGAAGTTAGCACTGCGATACTCCTGCTGCTCATTTTCCAGCGTCATTTTTATGGCATCGAGGCGCGCAGCGTATTGCGTCGAGCTCCCTCGAATCTTGGAAACCTCTTTCACCTTGGCGATTTCGTCATCGAAGCGACTGAAGTATCCATCTATGAGAACCTTGACCTGCAATTCGTCAAAGTATCACTTCAGGTCCGAGTACTCGGCTCTTCGCGAAGTATTCTCACAAGAAGTCATATAAAGGAGATATCTTACCTCAGGACCACCGAGTCGATTGACTCCTTCAGGCAAGCAGGAATGGAAGAAAGTGAATTTCTCCATCCTGGGCTTGAGTTTATTCGAGGCTTCGGATCGCCTCTGCTGGATCTGGAAGATTGATCCTGTTCACATCATGTACATTACCCGACGACGAACGAGGTTCACGGTTCAAATCCAACATTCGATCGCCCCGTTGTGGCTCGACAGTGACAGGCAAACCCTCCGGAGAGTCACAGCAGACAGTATCATTCCTCATGTTTCATGGGGAGGTATGCTTCATATGCCAGAGATATCATTAGAGAAGGCTCGATCGGAGGCAGCAGGTTCCCCGCGAGGATTCAATCTCCACCACTTCAGCTCACCTTTATCTTATGCAGTTGTTTCTTCGCCAGCTGCTTCACTTTTCTCGAGTTCGGATGGAGGTCTTTCGACTTCTTCTGTTGCTGGGTGTTCTTTTTCGGCGTCAACTTTCCCATCGTTAGGAATCCGCTTGTCCTCTGTTCTCTTCTTTATTCGATTTCACACTGTCCCAGAACTTTTCGAACACAATTCCATCAATAGATAGAAGTTCCTCCCGAAGCACATGTCTCTGGTCTGTTTGTTTACATCGCTCCCTTGAACCTCCGAGCTCACGGTCAGCGGGCTGCATCGATGGTAAATTTTAGTGACATTGCCTCTACCCACTCTCGAATCTCGAGAAAGTTGGGGGAAATCCATGAACTGGGCTCATTCAAGGCACAGATTGCAATTTTTCGCGATACTGACGAAAGGCATCGAAATCGTGGTCTCTGACTGAAGCTTCTATGGAAGTCCGGGAGAAGACCGCGCCGCGCGAGACCCGTTCGGGTGTTTTCAACAAGTCGCTAAACCTTGACTGTCAGAAATACGCTTGGGGGAACATATGCTCCACCAGGAGGTTGTCCAGGTCCCGCATCTACGGAGTAGTCCCAGGCTTCAGAGAACACTGAATCCTCAGACGTTTCTTCCCGACTCAAGGAGCGACAGGCATTTCTGACAAGTCAGCAGCGATTGTCTACCGCGATTCGACATGACATCTCATAAGACAGCGAATAAAAGACGGGAAATGTTCAAGAGCAAGGGTAGCAACTGGAAAGATGTCGTTCGAGCTCAAAAACTGCGCCGTTTAGAGGTAAATTAATCTGTTCCTAGGCGAAGATCGATTCGAGCTGACGCGGAGACTCGGCCGAGGGAGCGAGTACTGGCATATCCATCGCTCTGAATATCTTTTCAGGCAGCCCGCTCGAACAGAATCGACAAAGCAAGGAAATCGGTGATGCAGAATATTCAGCTCGAAGAAGATCTACAATTAGAGCAAGATCTGCTGGGGGAAGAGCTCGAGCAAGAGTACAACCACCTCTTCAATGAGGTATTCCCCGGGGAACGATCCGACTTGACGAGAATATTCGAAGTCTTGATATCCAAGAAGCATCCCTCAAGGGCCTTATCGGAAAATCGAATCATATTGCAGCCGGACGAAGTTGAGTGCCCGTGTCCGATATGCGGCCAGGAGCTCGGGTCGATTGACGAAGTTCGGCCCGTCGAATGCAAGACTTGTGATTTCTACACGCGAGTGGGATGGGATGAGTTTCAACAATTCATGGGGAAAGCCCATAGGCAACATTTGGATCGAGGCAAGAATAAGCTCGACTCCGCCGGGAATATACAGGTTTTCAGAAATCATGCCCCAACACTGACTCGGATGCATTCCAGGTTGTGCCCATCAAGCTGAAATCATCTCTCTGGACGGGGATTTGTTCATTGCTTGTGAAATCTGTGATCACCTGGAAGCCGTCTTATGATGCAGTCGCTTTTGAGACTCTTTGTGCCCATGTCGAATGTGATAACATTTTAGGAAGATTTTACACAATAAGGAGCTGTTCCTTCGTATCGATATTCTTGACTCAGACAATAAAAACTTGGTCCATGGTAAACTCCATCTATTATTATTATTCCTTCCGAATGGCAGAGTGTTCTCGCTCTTTCTGGTCCAACAGAAGTTCAGCGGGTGAGTCCGGAACATATCTCATGTATCTCATTCGCATATCCTGGGCATCTTGGAAATACACACAATACAGACGAGTCTCGGGATCCGAACAGCAACTCCAGCAGTCGCTCTTTCTGTTCCCTCTATAACTTCGCGTATCGCAAGATCTCAATCGACCAAGGGGCCATGCGCCCGCCCCAGAAGACCCGAAATGCACCCGGAATCCGAATCTGCAATCCACACATACGCCGCGAAACATGAACGAGGGAGTCATTGGTATTGGAACAGAGAGATTGTTCCGAGCACTTATTTACTTATTCAGAGAAGAATGAATCTACTAGATTTTCCAATGCGGATTTCTCATGACCGTCCACGTGTACTGAGTCATAGGTGAATGTTCGATTCACGCGGCAAGTTAAACCACATTTCGTAGATTCGCATAGACGACACGGATAGAAGCACCCGCGACAATTGACCATCAGACAGTCGCAATTATCCGCTCCGGTGCTGATGAGTCTCCCTCGATTGTCGTACAAGCTCTTAGACCTGTTCCTCTGAGCTTTTGAATCCTTCGAGCTATCCGACTCTGCTGGTTTCGTGGTCTCGGCGTAAGCGTAGAGCTTTCTGAGGAGCGCTTTCTCCCGACCGGCGGCAAACTTCCCATTCGCAGTGGAAGACGTCGATGGAATATTGTCGGATTTGTCCATCGCTCGCTCAAGTCCATCATCGAGGGGTCCTCTCAAACTCTCGAATTCTTACGGACAGATGGAAAACAATGGCGCCAAGATAGAGCGCGTATATTTGAATTCCTGACTCCCGAGGGGAGTCGCATCAGAGGTCAGAGTTCGGGTCCCGGTGCGACGTTCGCTAGAATCTCAGCGGCGGCTATAGTATAGGGCGAAAAGGCTTTCGAAGTCGCTCAGCCACGAGCTCACCGATGCTATTGCCAAGGTCCCGCGCTACGCCTGGATTGTCAAACTCGACTTGACTCGGCTTCCATTTGCTCTGACCCCACAGGAACGACTCTCGGCATTTAGCCCGGTTTTTGTACTTCAATATAAGTGGATGAACGCATCCCGAAGCAAGTTGAGAGAGCGGGCGTTCGGAGATGCCGCGGAGGAACCGTGTTCCGTGAATTATTGGAAAAGTGTAAATCTCGAGTTGAGGTGGTCGAGAGAAGGCCTGCAACAGAGACTGAGATGTCCGGAGCTCTTGAGTTCGATGCGATCGGAATCTGTGACGAGGCACTTGCAACTCCCCCGTGAACCCCTTCCGATTCGCTTGTAATGCCGTTGATGACCTGTCCTAAGCTTTCTTCAGAGTTCAGAGTCCGCCTGGCCGCCGAGAGGTTCCATCCTTTGCCAAAAAAATGCTAAAACAATGAATGACAGTATCACATTCTCTGTTTGGTTCTTATTGATAATGGATACAAGTATACAGATAGAGATTCATCATTATCCAATGCATCGTTACAGGGTCCGAGGCTCCAATTTTCGAGATTTAGCCCGCGATTCTGCTTATTCTTCATTTCTTCAGCTAAGTAGGTGCGCAAGATCGTCAGGAACTCCTCCTTCCTTCCTCCTAGAGAGTCTTGATACTTGATGATTCTCTTCCGAAGATCGATCGTGGCCATGCACCAATGGCTAGTCTTATGTACGGGGATGGAAAGAGTGTCGTGATCGAAAATGTCTACCGAGCGCGTCCATCTAGAAACGGCGGCGTAACCATGTCTTTTGTAGCATTCGACGAAGAACGTACAGAATGCATACACCTTGGGTAGCTGCGGCATTTTCTTGCTTCGAAGCACGATTAGCTTCAGATATCCGTTCATAATCGCATCATTCAGCCAGTTGGTTCCCGCCGGACTTCTAATAAAAAAAATATCGCTCTCGGTGACTGACAGGCTGGAGAGAGGTAAGTCCTCGGAAACTTCAAGACTTTCCGTGGGTGCATCTTCGATAAGACGTCTTTCGCCGTCGGTGATTTGCTCATCCCGGAGACTTGCACGAAGTCGGCCTCGATTTGGTTTCTTCGCAAAGGTGTGGTCACCAATCACACCTATGTCGATCTCGGAATTGACTTCAGGGAACTTGGAGCATTCCTCTCTCTACCAAGCTTCGAGCATCGGGTCGACGTTCTCGCCCTGCTCGGTGAGGGTGAGCATGTGTTCTTTTTTCCAACCTTGTATTTCACTCGCTCGATGAATTCCGAAGCCGAGATCTCTCCGCGCTCCAGAAGCTCTCAGGATGAACTCACTCTGAGCTTATTCCATTTCGTCGCCTTCTTTGGTCGAGAAGGAATATGCTCTTCAAAGAGCATATTCTTAAGACGCATACCTCTCGAATGTATAATCTTGTCCACCACGACGTCTTGAGCGAATTCCGCTATGGTCGCCAAGAGCGACCACACTGGACCGTGACGCCCGGTTTTTCGGAGCGGTTTGGCGTTATTCGCTCCAACGTCATTGTTCGTCCGCTGACGAAGGCCGTGGATAGGTCTTCAGGACCGATTCTCCGTAACCACTGGGATTTGACGTATCCGAGGAATTCAGGAAAGCCGATGTGGGCGTGCCTCGCTCGGGCTTCGAGGACTTCGTAGGTGGACATGATCAGATCCCGGGGGAGCAGAGGCAAGCTCAGAGATACCAGGAAATGTGCGAGGATCGAACTTGGCTTTCGTATCTCACGCCCCAAGCCAGACGGCGACTGTCGAGCTCTTCCAACGAGGCTCTGTGCAAAATGGAAATGGCAACCGTAAACGTGGGCGTGCGGGAATTCTGAACGGACAGCTTTCCTCATTGTACAGTCCCAGTCTCCCATGAATGCCGCTACCGTGAGTCCCGGAACAGCATCTTTCAACTGCCTAAAAACCCACTGGTAGGATTCAGCGTCAGATCTATCCATAAGTGCACACGCCACGATCCCGACCATTCTCCCCCAATTACCGTGGACCGTAAAGTGCTGTCTGCAAAGTTGCTTGGGACAGATCACATATGTCGCATTCGCGTGAATTATTTCCGCGGAGAGCAGCTCCTCGCCATCCTCAGTCACGTTGAATTTCGGATATTCTTTCGTCGAAAGCTCCTCGAAGAGTTTACCGAGACTATCAGGTGGCGGAGGCCTCATTTCCCCTTCGTGGAAGCGGCACGTACGGTCGTGCTCCACAGGTACGATTTGAGATGCAGCTTTTCGAGGAAGCTTCCGTCGCTGTTCCATGATCACGTTAGAGGGGCGCTTGCGAGGATGGTCTAGAATGTCTCCGATCCATTCTGTGCGAGCATGCCGTACCTCGATTCCATGACCCTCTGCGACAGGGACGTGGTCGTGTACCCCGTGAGTGCAACAACTTCACCGTTCTCTCTTATTTCCGCAACCACGGGGCATCCCTCCCCTCTGTAGGATTTGCACACTAGTGTCATCATCTTGTTATCTTTCGTGGAGCGTTTGACGTGGGAAAAGAACGGAGCCCGTCCCAGGATGTCGTCCATGCCAGTAACCCTGTAATAGCCCTCCGGGTCGGTCCAGGGATCCGACCGACCAAAGCGGGGACCTCGGGCCTCCACGAATTCTTTCGAGGTGTTCATCGTCGAGTCAGATTCACGCACGGGATAACACTCCGAGAGGCTTTCACGCCGGACGACGAATGCAGGAAACAGAGAGATCACCAAGAGGAACGGTCAAAAAAGTGTAACCATTTGAATTCAAAAATTCGTATCTCAAACCGA